>NC_025996.2:101015456-101250341 GCF_000442705.2 Elaeis guineensis | reverse complement strand
GATGATCATGGATTCGTAGATGCTCGAGCTGTATATGTATCCGATCTCTATGGATATCCACTGAGATCAATCTCAAATTGATTTCTTTCGTAGAAGACTCTTCTTCTCAAAAAAAATCTTAGCTTTGAGCACTTTCATCAACACCTTGATCTGGATTGCGGGATCAACTTTTGATCGCAGCCTTCTTCTTCTTCTCCTTGATCTTCACTCTTGAAGACAAAGCAGCACCTCTTGGTGTGTGGAAAAAGGGGACGCCCAACTCTTCGTCATGGAAGAGAAGAGAGGGAGTGATAAGTAGTATATTTTTATATTTATTGAAGGTATTTTTGATAATTTATATTGCTAACATCTTCTTAAAAATCCTAATTTCATGAATTTATTGAATTTTCTTAAAAAATAAGTGATTTTAAAAAAAATATGAAATTAGATATATTTATAAAAAAATAGATATTAATTTAATTGAATAATTTAAGTACCAAAATAAAGAAAATTTTGAAAAATTTAATGCATATTTTTTCTTATTTTTTAGGTAAAAAATCAGAGCGAAAATAGAGCCAAAATATCTTAAAAAATAAAGAAAATAGCCTTCGGTGTACGGTGGACCGGTCGGTCAGTCCACAGAGCCAGGGCACGGTCCACAAAAAACTTCACGCGGTCCACAGGCATGGTTCACAGTGAGAGAAAGATCCTGGATGCGATCCAACGGCTGAAATTCATCCCGACCTAGATCCGACAGTTCAGACTCGTTGCTGACTTTGAATAAGATTCTTTTGCACGATCCGATGGTCCAGAACCAATCTGAACTTAGATCGAATGGCTATGGTTTGATCTGACTTTGATTCAGATTAAAACGAAGGTTTTTTGGGTAGATCTGGGCAGTCCGAAGCTGATCCGATGGCCAGAAATATTCCTAAAGAGATTAATACGATTTCTAAGGGTTTCAGGACTCCTTTTCCTACCAAAAAATTATGAAAAATTTATCTATAAATAGGAGGTCCGAGAATAAGCTTTGGAAGTAAAAAAATTGAGTAAAAATATAAAAAAATAAAATAAAATAAAATAACTTTAGAGACCCAAGGAAAAGAAGGAGAGAAGCAGTTCGCTCTATGGAGTACGACGGAAGACGGAGAAGTCATCAACCATCTTCCTGATGAGGCTTGACTGATCAACTTCAGATCCTTATTACAGTTTTATTTTTATTTTTTTTATTATTTTTTTAAATTTTTTATACTTAAATTTTAATTTCAATTAATAAAAATTTATTTTTCTGCACTTTAAATTCCTGTCTTTTATTTTTTGCACGTAGATGCTAGGATCTAATTAGTAGATCTTAGTATCAATTTATTTTTATACTTTTTAAATTTTTATTATTTATTTTTATTACAAATAGATGCTGGATCTAGTTAGTAGATCTTAGTACCTGATTTATTTTATATATTTTTTTAAATTTTTATTATTTATTTTTATTGCAAGTAGATGCTAGGATCTAGTTAGTAAATCTTAGTATCTGATTTATTTTTCATACTTTTAATTTTTATTTTCTGACTTAAATTGCTTTCTCCAAAATTTTATTTTTTTTATAAAATCAAAGATTTTAAGTCAAAATTTTGTCTTCTCTGTGGATTCGACCCGACTCACTACTTTCTACATATTTTTAATTTTTATTGAAGTCGGAATTTGATTGATAATCACGGTGTCCTAAGACAGCATCGCGATCACATCAATTTTTGGCACCATTGGTAGAGAAGGCACCAATTTTAATATCTAATTTCTTTGATTTTCTTGTGACTATTGCTTACTAACTTTTTTTATCTTTTTGCAAAAAAAATTCAAAAATTCAAAAAAAAAAGGGAGATAGAAACCTTTCAAGTTGGTGAGATCAATCCTAACCCTAGCCTTAACTATTTTTTTTGCTAGTATTAATTACTATTTTTTTAATTAACCTAAAATTCATCCACATAAATCTAATAAAAATTGTATGACAAGAGTAGAAACTTAATTTTTAGGAGCATTCATCATTGTAGATTTATTTTTGGTGATCGCTGGAGACAAGGTAAGCTTTCTAGTTTTATTAGTTTCATGCATCTAATTTAGTTGCATAGAACCTCTTATTTGAAATTGGTTGTGCATATTCATCTTAAATCAATTTAAGGGCAACACCCATAATAAGATAAGGTGGAGATTTTATCACCCTCTCTTAGTCCAAAAACAACCAACCAGCATCTCGCATTAACCCAAATCTAACTAAAATCAAGTAGACATTGGCCCCTAGTATTAATCAAGTTCAGTTCTGAGTATTATGGTCAAGTCAAGTGCAAAGTAAGTCCGGACTCACTCCTAAAACTGGTGTCTAAGGCTAGAGCTTATAAAGGCTCAGCCTAAGTGGATTTGTAGTTATTTAATTGGTTCTGTTAGCTTACCTGACCAATTCAATTGGTGTCTAAGGCAAGCAATGGGGGGACCCCCACGACCCCACCTCTTACCTGGCTAGTTGAAGGAAGTGAGAACAAATCCAATTTGTATTTAGACTAAGCCACTCTACATCAAATTGTTAGGTCTAAGAAACCCATAGGTGTCTAGGTTTAATTGTTTGCTAACTTGATTGTAATTAACACTAAACCATAACTAATTCTTCTCACCTTACGTATCTAGGTCTAAGGCTCTTTCTTTCTTCTCTCTCCTTTTTCTCTTAAAAAAAAATGAAATAAAAACAAAACTTGAATCATACATTAGGGTTTGCACTGGTATATGCAAGGTAGAAGATCTCTCTATCCTGACCTAGTTGAACCTAATTCTGAAATTGAACGACTGATCCATGCTAATTGATCAAACAGAACCATCTAGGCAGATGAAGGAATATTTTATTCTTTCTACCTATAATCCATCAATGTTCCCATCATTCTATGGGATCAAATATTCAGACTCTAATCCTAAGGCTGATCTGAACCTAATAACACAAAGATTAGATAAAGTCGACCTTCTTGCCCAAAAATTTGATCAGTTCCTAGCATTAGGTCAACAATCTCCTGCACAATACACACCACCACCTAATTATTAGAAGATTTGTTCTATCTGTGCTAGCCCGGCCCATCATGTGAGCGAATGTCCTACGGCTGCACAGTTTTCATCTTTCATTCAAGAACAAGTTCAAGCTGCTCAAGGTTACTCCAAACCTATCAATGATCCATTCTTTAACACATATAATTCGAGCTGGAGGAACTACCCTAATTTTTCTTGGAGACCCCAACAGACTCAGGCTCAGACCTAAATTTTTTCTGTGCAGAACTTTTAGAATGGGCTCCAATACCAAAATTATGCCTATAATAGTGGTCAGCCTAGTTAGCCTATCCAGCCATCCTATTACAATCAGCCATTATACCCACCTCCTCAATAGACCAATCTAGCCAACGATAAATTTAGCCAACTTCAACAAATGATCATGACCCAACAGCAATCCCTCACTAGGCTAGAAGCATAAATAGATCAATTAACTGAATCTACCATGAGGAGAGAACTAGATCAATTGCCAAACAAACAAATATCAAATTTTGAAAATGACCCACCCATCCACCAATCACCTGGACCGAGTCATCAATCCAATGGCCCACCTAAGAATTCCCAATTTGAAAGTGACAATGCAATTTCTGAGCTTAAAAGTGATAGGATTCTTAAGGACTCATACCAAGACCAGATGAGTGAGGCTAGTACTAATGCTAGCCAAAAAAAAAATTTAGAAGAGGAAATTAGTACTGAGACTAACTCAATAAAAGAACCTGAGCTTAGTACTGATGCTGATCTAAGTGAAGAAAAGAAGAGAGTGGATGAGTTACCCAAGATATATCCATCAAGAGTCTCATTTTCTTCAGCCTTAGAAGTCAGTTCTTCCACTTTAGAATTACTATCTCCTTCAGAATTAAAATTATCTTTGATCACACTTGAGAATACATGTTTAAAATCAAAAGATATCCTTCCAGTGCCTATTTCTTCAAACTTAGTTCCTAACCCAAAAACTCAATTCATGAGTATTTTAGAAGAACAAATAGGAGAAAATTCTCGATAAACAAGGGTCTGTGAATGGGTTTGTGAGCTATCTTTCTAAAATTAAGAATGGAGATGTGAACTACTTTCTAAAGATTGGCAATAAAATACTGAAATTTATCATAGGCCATCTTCATAATATTGGCAATCCAAAACCATTGGAATTTGTCAATCCAATATTCGACATGGGATAGGTGAGAGAATCAGCATGGTCTGGCTGAAGATGGTAAACTTAGCGCTTCTTGGGAGGCAACCCAGTTTTCAATTTTTAGTTTTGTGCTTTTTGCTATCTTTTGCATTTTATTTAGGTTAATCGAGTCTTGCTTTGTGTCTTTTGTAGGGATCTAAAATAATCTTGACTAAGTTGGGGGGAGAATTAGTTTTGAAAAGACTTATGGATCAGGTGATATCTCTCCTTTTCTTTCTATTTATATGCACCATTTATTTTTTCTACTCTATTGAGGATAATGTTGATTAAGTTGGGGGGAGAATAAAAATTTTTATTTTTAAAGTCCTCAAGTAAGTTAGTATTTGGTATTTAAGTATCTAATTATACTTAAAAATCAAGTTAAACCAAGCATTTTTAAAAAGAAAATTGATGTACAGATCAGAGAGTTTGAAGATATTGAGGGATCAAGTATTAAGAAAACTCAATAAAGAGTTAAGTTTAAAACTTAAATAGTTTTTTTTTTAGTATTTCTAAATTTTTCTACCAGCATCAAAGAAGAGTTTACTTCTTATAGGCTTGTATAAAATAACTATACATTTCTTCATATATTTAAAAAAAAAAGTTTTCAAGTACTTTATACTGAGTAATCGGGCCTCTTTGCCTAAGCAAGCATTGAGTTTCGCATCAAAAGGTATGAAGGGCAAAGAAGCTTTGTTGTAAAGCTAGTTTTAACTCTAGCCTGTTTGATTCGAGCAAGTAGTTCGAGGGATATTTTATACCTAGTGCCTTAAAGCCATCTGGCTTGGGAGTCATTGACTAAAAACTTGCTACATGAGTCAAACAGAAAGCTTAAGGAGTTAAGACACTCAATAACATATAATATTTTAAAAAAAAATTAATCAATCAATAAATGAAAGATGGAAGTAACAAATATACTTGTCCACGTGAAGGTGAATGATTTGGAGATAAAGGTAGTGATAATTTGGAAAAGTTCAGAAAAGGTTTAGTGTTCTTAGTTTAACTCTCATATTGACTAGTATTAATACCCCAATGACATACCTCATTTACACTCTACTGAACATCAGTGGCCCTTTTGAAAAATTATTTGGTGAAATTTGAGATTTTAAGTTAAAAGGTACTTGATTCTAAATTCTTTCTTTACTCGAGGATGAGCAAAGTTCAAGTTAGGGAGTATGATAAGTAGTATATTTTTATATTTATTGAAGATATTTTTGATAATTTATGATGCTAACATCTTCTTAAAAATCCTAATTTCATGAATTTATTGAATTTTCTTAAAAAATAAATGATTTAAAAAAAAATATGAAATTAGATATATTTATAAAAAAATAGATGTTAATTTAATTGAATAATTTAAGCATCAAAATGAAGAAAAATTTTTAAAAAATTTAATACATATTTTTCTTTATTTTCAGGCAAAAAATCGAAGCAAAAATGGAGCCAAAATACCCTAAAAAACAAAGAAAATACCCTTTGGTGTACGGTGGACCGGTCGGTCGATCCACAGAAAAGTTCATGCAGTCCACAGATGTGGTTCACAGCGAGAGACAGATCTTGGGCACGATCCAATAGCTGAAATTCATCCCGACCCAGATCCGATGGTTCAGACTTGTTGCTGACTTTGAATAGGATTCTTTTGCATGATCCGACGGTCCATAACCAATCCAAACCCAGATCAAATGGCTGTGGTTTGATCCAACTTTGATTCGAATTAAAACAAAAATTTTTTGGGTAGATCTGGGTGGTTCGAAGCTGATCCGACGGTCAAGAATATTCCTAAGAAGATTAATATGATTTCTAAGGGTTTTAGGACTCCTTTTCCTACCAAAAAATTATGAAAAATTTATCTATAAATAGGAAGTCCGAGAATAAACTTTGGGAGCAGAAAAATTAAGTAGAAAGTATAAAAAAAATAAAATAAAAAATAAAATAGCTTTAAGAATCCAAGAAAAAGAAAGAGAGAAGTGGTTCGCTCTACGGAGTACGACGGAAGATGGAGAGGTCATCAACCATCTTCCCGATGAGGCTTGACTGATCAACTTCAGATCCTTATTACAGTTTTATTTTTATTTTATTTTATTATTTTTTTTAAATTTTTTGTACTTGAATTTTAATTTTAATTAATGCAAAATTTATTTTTTTGCACTTTAAATTCTTGTCTTTTATTTTTTGTATGTAGATGCTAGGATCTAATTAGTAGATCTTAGTATCAATTTATTTTTATACTTTTTAAATTTTTATTATTTATTTTTATTATAAATAGATGCTAGGATCTAGTTAGTAGATCTTAGTACCTGATTTATTTTATATATATATATTTTTAATTTTAATTATTTATTTTTATTGCAAGTAGATGCTAGGATCTAGTTAGTAGATCTTAGTACCCGATTTATTTTTCACACTTTTAATTTTTATTTTCTGACTTAAATTACTTTCTCCAAAATTTTATTTTCTTTTATAAAATCAAAGATTTCAAGTCAAAATCCTACCTTCTTTGTAGATTCGACCCGACTCACTACTTTCTACATGTTTTTAATTTTTATTGAAGTCAGAATTTGATTGATAATCACGGTGTCCTAACAATAACATCGTGATCGCATCAGGGAGGAGAGGGACATGAAGAAGGGAGAGAGAGAGAGAGAGATTTTTCATCAAAAATCAATTATTGGAAACCCTAGAGACATACCCTTTATATAGGCACTATCCTAACACATAATAGGAATCCAATTATCTTAAAAAAGGTAGATCCTTATCTCATAAGAATCTTCTACCTTTTTAATTTAATTTATTTCAATGAAAATCAGATATAAATGGTGTATGATTAGCCCCTTTAAGCATATAGAAAAGGCATCATAGGAATACATATCAGGCAGTTGGGGTGCCAACTCTTGGTGCCCCAACAATAGGGTTCTATCCAAATATGAAGGGGCATGGCCCCACCTCTCTCTCCTCCACACCATGCCACATAAGAGGGGGCGGGCCCCTCTAAGATTTGGCACCCAATTCCTGCCAAAAGAGAAGGAAGGCGCCACCCAATCTTCCATCCATTCCACATGCACATTTAGAGATAATTAGGAGATAAAGAAGACATAATGTTAGGATAATTATGCTAACTAATCGACTTAATCAAATCCTCTTAGGCTCACAATTAAGCATCCAATTAAATTCAAATAGATTTAGGTTAGGTTCAAGGCTATGGACTCGATCAAATCGAAGTCTCGAGAAGAATTAGGTTTAATCATGTGCTAGTATGGTTCTCATAAACCTAATAGAATTTCAATAAATCCTAACTCAATTGAAACTTCATAAGCCCAATTGGTAAAATTGAGATTAAATCCCTTAATGTATGACCCCATAGTTCTATTCTATTTGGTTGTGAGATACATTGTGATCTCCATCATAATATCATTGAAACTCTTTTCGATAGATTGAAATATTTTCAATTCTACCCTTCAAGGGCCATCGATTATCAAGATGACGCCCGATAAGTCTCACAATCCATCAGTGATACCTAGCAATATGTAGTGACAATCCAGTAGACTGAAAGTACAAACTTCTAGATGCAGTTATCATATGATTCAGTCCTTCTATTATGAGTCCTGACTTGATGGAGGTCATAGAGAACTCGTCAAGCTCCATCATCAGTCATATACTAGATTGGCTCAACTCGAGTTTATTTATGAATTTTGTGAAAACTTTTTTTCTGTATTCACACTTGCTTTGGCCAAAGATTTTCTGAACTTAATCTCGCAAATCACATAGGACTTCTCCTTTTCTATCAAGATCGATAGATTCCATCTAGATGCATCCTATTCTAAACAGCGAACCAGAACCTATTGAAGCCAACATACATAGCAAGGACTCGAATGGCAAGGGACCAAAGAAACGTGCAGTCAAACCCAATAGCCTCACTACGAATAGCTATTGGCACCATAGGTCAAAGTGTTGGGAAATATATCCCAAAAGCCAATCGTCAACCTGTTGATAGTTGAGCAACCTTGTATTATAATTGATTTATTAATAAATAAAATATATTTTGGATATTTTCAACATAAATTTTCATCTTCTAATAAACTCCATTATTGTGATGAAATTTTTAGGACTATTTAGGTTCAATAAAGAGAGGATTTATCGATCAGTCCTTAAAACTATTCACAATCAAATGATAGGCTATTAATAAGGACGACAATTTCTATCGAGCATAGATCGCTGTAGGCCATATGGGTTGGTTGTCCTCTTAACCAAGGAGTGTGGAGATACTGGTATGGCATACAGATGAGATGTAAGGGTACACATCATTGAACATGACTAACTCCAGAGTATTCTGCTGTCGAGAATGTCTCTGATGGGATATAGGTATAAGTGTCCCTTAGACCTAAGATCGCCTCAGTGACTTGCAAGCAACTCACTGTGCTTTGATACTGGATTAATTGAATTTTTAATTCAGTGATGGAAGGCTTCTGAGCATAGTCAATACTTGTGAAGTCAGAGTGTGATCAAGATGGGATTGATCACTCTAAGAGTTGGAGAAGAATGAGTCACTGTATTTCAATTTAGCAAAATCTTGGCTAGGATAATCCATCAGATGGATTGATATTTTGAAATACAATGTGGACAACCTGATTATAGTTGACAGTTAAACTCTGAGGTGTCCTATGAGTATTTTGGTCAAGGAGATGAATTATATGAAAACTATATCCGCATGGGTTCTAAGGATGTTGTTCTACACATTGACCTATCCGACCGTCGGGTACCATTGCTAGATGGTCACTTCGATTAGTATAAAAATTTATTTCTATGCTATCGCTTAGGTTTGGATCTATGAGATCACACACATTAGAGTTCACGATCCGATTGGATGGTTGATCAACGATTAAGAATCGTTCTAGGGTTAAACGATCAATACGATTGACATTTAACCTAGTGCAAGTATTATAGGAAGATCGATTAGCAATTTGATTACTAATTGACTTAATTTGATTAAGCCAATAGGTTGAGATTAAGTCTAATTGAACATGATTTAATTAGATTTGTTTGGGTTTGATTGGATCAAGTCCAATTGTTTATTGGACAAGCCAAGTGCAAGGAAAACTAGTCCTAGTCCAATTAGGACTTGGGTCAACTTAATTTCTAATTCAATTAGAAAATAAGTCAAATTTAAATCTAATTTAATTTGATTAAATTAAATTTTTAATTAGATTAAGACCTATTTTAATTGAGTTGATTTGATTTTAGTTTTATTTGGTTTGAGAAACCAAATTTGAACAAGTCATAGATTGAACCCTAGTAAGACTAGGATTCCACCTTGCGCCACCTTAGCCCCCCACACCTATTTTTTCTTATTTTATGCGACAAAACCTTCTCTCCCAAGCCTTCATGTATGCCCAAAGATTTCCACTCTTTTTCTCTTATATGGAATGTGGTTGTGGACCAAGTCAAAGTAGGAATTAGTTTGGATTTCAAATTCTATGAGATAGAATTTTAGAAAACTAAAATTCTTTCTTTATGGCACTGATTTTATCCAAATTTTTTTTGAGATTTTTATTGGTTTTATTGCAATATTGTGTGCCTTTTCTGGTAGTCCATAGCAGAAAAAGAAGGAGGGGCACCCAAGAGTTGGGCACCCCTTGTCTTGCCCTGTTTGAATTTTTCTTGACTAGGTATTTGACCGAGACAAGGATTCTTTATATCTCTTGATTTAAGATGAATTTTTTTTTGAAATTTTTATGGATTATAGAGAATTGAGAGACTTTGGGGCATGTGAAAATCAGAAAGAAATAATGTTGGGGCATGGAGATATAATAGACACAAAACTAAGTGTCTGGGTTAGAGCAAGGAAAAGAAGAAGAGGGTCTTCTTCTAGGGTTGCTGAGTTCACCTCTTCTCTTCCTCCATCTATGAGTTTTCTGAGAGTATCTCACATCTAAAACTCCTTCTTCTACTTCTCATCTTTGGAAGAGTCCAAATTAAGAAGAAGGAGGCATCTGATTGACCATCGAAGAAGGATCAGCACAGTACTACTAGCATACTGTGCTGATTTCCTGGATCAGGACTTCTGATCGTAATTCGTGGGCTTGTGTGGATGACTCCTAGAGGTTGAACGTATGTGTGGCTCACAACATCATCTTCAAGTCCAGATCAGCAAAGTTAGAACATCTAACTTGCAAGGTAATAGATCTGATCTATTATATTTTATATACATTAGATGTAGTATAGAAACATGTTGATATGATCAACATGTAGTTCTTGCTCTTTATATTTTAATTTCTAATTTAATATCATATAATAATCATATAATAGGATCTTAGATCTAGAAATTCTATAATTTTATAAGATAAATTTTGATTTATTTTAGTCTTCCACTGTCTGACCTTGAAAAAGTTTCAAGATCTAATCCTGAAACCCTAGATCTAGTTCCTTTACAAAGGACCGCTCACACCACTGCAGCATCGAAAAAATCACTGTCGAGAGAGTTGACATCCATGTGGTTCTCGTGTTAGTCATGCTCAGTGTAAGTTATTCTTTAACAACCACCTGCACCTTCATGCTAATGTCTCTACACTATAGATTTGAGACTCATCTGTCCACAAGGGAGGTGAGCCGTGTACCGATCTCAAATGAATTGATTACTGTCTTTCATGATGATCTTTTGATCAAGAGTATTTAAAAATTAACTACTAATTAATGTATATCTCAAATTCTTAACTCTTTAAGAATGTATAAAAATTATTTTTATTAATTTTTAGGATAAATCATGGACACAAACATGATTGGAATGAAAAAGTTCTTTATTGATAATAAAAAGATTACAAGTACAAGTTTAGGCCCTAGAATTACATAATGTGTCTGTCAACAATTGGCTTCCTGGACATAAATCCAACAAAGGAGATGGTGAATGTAGTGGGAGGATATTCTTTGGGTGGGCATCATCCCTTTAAGAAAGAAAAGAAAAAGAAAAATAAGAAAGTGCAAAATGATGGGAGTCAGACCGAGAAGTCCTAGTTCAAGACCGACCAGAGTCAGGCAGAGTGCTTTTATTGTAAGAAGTAGGGTCATTGGAAGAAGAACTATTCTTAATACTTAGCTTTTCTTGATCCAAACAGGCCAAAAAAGAAGAAGCAATCGGTTGCTGGATAAGGTACTTACATGATAACACCTTGTAACTTCTCAGTTTTTTATACAATGATCTAGGTATTGATATCGACAGCTCTATTAACATTTGTAATTCATTACAAAGTCTTTAGATCAGTAGAAAATTTGAAGACAGATAGAGATTTTTGAATGTTGGAGATGGAAGCTCAATTTTAGTTCTAGCTTTAGGAATTATCAAGCTTGTATTCAAATCTCATTTTATTATTCTTAATGAATATCATTACTATCCCAGTTTACTTTTAAATATCATTTCTGTAGGCCTTTTGGCCAAATCAAATTATGAAATTTCAATAAAGAAAAACTTTTGTGATATCATTTTGAATGGTGTTACTATAATGCGTGGATAGTTGAACAATAGGATTTATGTTGTATCACAGCCTAATGTAATGTACACCTTTAATAAATGCCCTAGGATAGTCAATGTCATCGATGCCTACCTTTGGTATTATAGGCTAGGTCATATCAACAAGAACAGAATGAACATATTAGCTCAAGAAAAAAATTTTAATAACAATGAGTATGAATCGTTACCTACCTGTGAGTCTTGTTTACTTGAAAAAAATGACCAAGTCATCTTTTACTGAAAAAAGTGAACGAGACAGTGATGTTCTGGGTCTAGTACATATTGATGTATGTGGACCCATGAGCACATGTGCCAGAGAAGGGTACCACTATTTTATTACATTCATAGACGATCTATCTAGGTATAGATACTTCTACTTGATAAAACACAAGTCCACATCATTTGAAATGTTCAAACAATTTCTTAAGAGGTAGAGAAATAAACTAGAAAGAATATTAAAACTCTTCGATCAGATTAGAAGGTGAATATCTTTCTGATGAATTTCTGATATATCTTGAGAAAAATGAGATTCTCTCTTAATGGATACCTCATAAACACCACAACATAATGGTGTGTCAGAAAGGAGAAATCGAATCCTGTTGGACATGGTTCAATCCATGATCGATTTTTTTTGACTACCGATATCTTTCTAGGGATATGCACTCGACTCGGCTTGTTATGTGCTTAATAGGATTCCTAGTAAATCTGTAAATAAAACATCATATGAGATATGGACAGGACGTAAGCCAGGGTTCTTTCACCTTAGAGTTTGGGGGCGTCCGGCTTATCTCAAATATTTGAAAACAGACAAACTTAGAGCTAAGTCTGATAAATATAATTTTATAGGATATCTCAAAGAAACTTAGGGGTATTATTTCTACCTTACTGATGAACAAAAAGTATTTGTCAGCCTTAGGACAGTTTTTTTAGAAAAAGAATTCTTTGAGGAAGGGATTAATGCCTCTAAGGTTGAACTTGAAAAAATTCAATAGGTAGAAACAACACAGTCTAGTGAACCCACAGAACTGGATTTGATGATGTCAGATCTAAAACCTATTACAGAGGCACCGTTAAGGAGATCCGATAGAGTATCACATCAACCAGACAGATACTATGGTTTCTTGATCTGAAATGGGGATCCCGTTGAACTCGATGAGAACAATGAAGACTCGATCACCTATATAGATGCAATGTAGAGATCTGACTCTGATAAATAGCTTGAAGCCATAAAATTCAAAATAGAGTCCATGAAGGTCAATGATGTATGGACATTAGTTGGCCCATTTGAAGGGGTTAAATCCATTGAGTATAAGTGGGTCTTCAAAAGAAAGAGGGGTGCAGACAGAAAGGTGGAGATCTATAAAGCCCATTTGATCATCAAGGGTTATCGTCAGTATTATGGTATTGACTATGATGAGATATTTTCTCCTATGGCAATGCTTAAATCCATTCAAATTATGCTTGCGATAGCAGCACATATGGACTATGAAATCTGACAAATAGATATAAAAACAGCTTTTCTAAATAGAGAGCTAGAAGAAAAAATATATATGATACAGCCTGAGGGTTTCATATCCACAGATGAGTCCAAAATTTGCAAGCTTCAGAGATCTATATATGGATTGAAGCAGGCATCTAGGAGTTAGAACATGCATTTTGATAAGGTTATCAAAATGTATGGCTTCATTAGGAATGGAGAAGAATCCTGTATTTATAAATTGATAAATGACTCTGTGGTTATATTCCTCGTTCTATATGTGGATGACATTCTCTTAATCGAGAATGACATCCCTGCATTACAAGAAATAAAAGTCTGGTTATCATCTCAGTTCTCTATGAAAGATTTGGGAGATATATCCTACATCCTTGGGATAAAGATCTATAAAGATAGATCGAAAAAATTGCTTGGATTGTTCCAGTCACATACATTGACACTGTGCTAAAGCAATTCAGCATGGAGAATTCTAAAAAAGGCTATTCCCGATAGGTCATGAAATTTTTTTCTTGAAGAAGAATTGTCTGACAACTCCTCAAGAGAGAGAGAGCATATGAGTAGAGTTTCATATGCTTTGTTAGTGGGATCTATAATGTACGCCATGACATGTACAAGACTAGACATGGCATACTCACTATGGATAGTGAGTAAATACCAGTCTGATCTAGGAGAGAACTGCTGAAAGGTCGTAAAGACCATCCTTAAGTATTTAAGAAATACTAAGGATCAATGACTTGTTTATGGTAAAACTGACTTGAAATTAGGAGGGTTCACCAACTCTAATTTTTAGTCAGACCATGACGATAGCAAGAGTGTGTTAGATTATATTTTTATCCTGAATGATGGAGCAATCTATTGAAAAAATTTCAAGCAGCACACTATGGCAGACTCTATTTGTGAGGCAGAGTATATCGCAGCATCTGATGCTGCGAAGAAAACTGTATGGTTGCAAAAATTTATCAATGAGCTTGGAGTGGCACCCTCTGTCGATGGCCCTGTCCTGTTATACTATGACAACACTGGTGTCATTGCTCAAGCCAAGGAGCTGAAGTCCCATCAGTGCACCAAATATATTCTGCACTGCTACCTCCTTATCCGGGAGATCGTGGATCAAGATAACGTCGACCTTCAGAAGATCGATGGAAAAGAGAACCTAGCCAACCCATTTAGCTCTCGAAATCAGGGAGTTCGATGATCACAAGTTGAAGATGAGTATACAATGTTGAGAATAGTATCCCAAAGCCAATTGTTAGCCTGTTGATGGTTGTGCTCTTTCTTGTATTAGTATATGAATTATAAATTAAATAAAAGTTATTTTGATATTTTTCATCACAAATTATTTCATCTTCTAATGAACTCCAGTGTTGTGGTGAAGTCCTTAGGACTATTTAGACTGACAAAGAAGAATTTGTCGTTTAGTCCTTAAACCTGTTCGCGACCAAATGATACATTGTTACCAAGGACAACAACATTTATCAAGCATAGGTCGTTGTCTGTCATATGAGTTGGTTGTTCTCTTAACCAAAGAGTGTGGAGACACTGGTATGGCATACAGGTGAGATGTAAGGGTACATCTGCACTGAACGTGACCAACTCTGGAGCTTTTTCTGCTGTCAAGATTTGCTCTGATGGGATATGGGTATAACTGTCCCTCCGACCTGAGACTGCCACAGTGACTTGCAAGCAACTCACTGCACTTGGGCACAAGACTATCTGAATTTCTAATTCAGTGACGGAAGGTTGCTGGGTGTAGTCAAGTACTTGACTTGTCGGTGCGTGTGTCAAGATGGGATTGACCACTCCAGTTCAGGAGCTGTGTACAGTCGTGTTTCAATTTAGTAAAATCTTGGCCAGGGTAGTCCTAGTGAGGAGTCACAGGACTATTTAAGTTGAGCATGATTCGGATGATCTGATCAGGGTTGACAGTTTAACCCAGAGTCATCCTATACATAGGGGTCAAAAGGGATGAATTATACAGTAACCATATTCGCATAGGTTCTGAATGTTGCGATTGTGACTATTCGACCTATCCGGACATCGGGTATCATTGCTAGATGGTCACTTCAATTAGTACAAGAATTGGTTCCTGTGCTACCGGCTTAGGTTCGAACCTGCGGGGTCACACACATTAGAGGTTCCTATCTGATCTGATGGCTGGTGAAGAGTCCACTGGACTGGGACTCTTCGACCAAGAGTCCTAATACTTGGGGACTCTGAGTCTTATGTGTCTGGGACTCTGTGATCGAGAATCAAGATTCTCTAATCATGAGTTCCACACATTTTGGGTACCGGGGTTAAGAGTCCCATTGGTTTGGGACTCTTCAATCAAGGTTTCATATCGATGGACTTTGATGCCTGATTGCCCATCGAATTTGGACTCAGTATTTATGAGAGGTTTAATTAAGGATTTGATCATTAATTAACTCAATTTGATTGAGTAATTATTTTTTGGATCAAGTCCAATTGAATTGGATTCAGTTGGGTTTGACCCGATTAGGTTAAGAGTTGACCAATCGCCAAGGTGGTTTGGTCCCTGATCTGATCAAAGGTTGGGCTTAGTCAATTCTTGATTTGATTAAAATTTTATTGAGCCTAATTAAGTCTAATTATGTAGGTTTAATTTAGTCTAATTGTGCCTAACCTATTTTAATAAGGTTGGTTCGATTAGGTTGATTTAAAATTTCAAACCACTATGACTTATCTCCCTGCGCCACCTCACCTCACCTGCGCCTATTTGAATTCACGAGAAACAAGTTCTCGTGAATTTTTTTCCCACGCAGAAGCCTTCCCATGCCCTCCCTTGTACACCATTTTGGGTGGATAAAGATGGTTGGTTGGCCATTCAAATTCAAATGATGTTTGAATTTGAATGGGCAACTAATCTTATGCGCCACCTTATCTATTTGTGCGCCACTTACTCTACACGAGAAAAAGTTTCTCGTGTAGACTCTCCACGCACAAAGAGCCCACGCCCCTCTCTTCTCATGCCAAGAGTGGATAAAGATTGGTTGGTTGGCATTTGAATTCAAATTCGATTTGAATTCAAGTGAGCAACCACCTAGCTTTATCCTCTCACGCGGTGAAGACGCAGTAAAGATGCGGTCTTGCATTATTTTAAAAAGAGAAGAGAAGGTGGGGCGTGCACATGACTTTCTTAGAGAGAGAGATTGTGTGAGAAGGCCTTGTGCATGAGATTGAGAGTTCAAAAATTTCAAGAGAAAAGAAAAGAAAGATTTTGGGTGCAGGGTTTTCTGTGTGTACCCTAGGGTTACTGCCTAGGATTCGAGAAGTGAAAAGGTGAGCTACGAGTGTCGTGAGCCCACCAGACTTCAGAGAAAACTTCATCAACCTCTCTACTATCTCTGCTGATGATTCGGAGCATCCGAAGAATCAACAGACACCGATCGAAGGAGTTCGATCAGCATCAGCCATCGAAAGGGTTCTGCAACGAACTAGCATTCGTGAGGAGCCGATCAGACCGAGAGTTTCATGTAGATGATCCACAGAGGTCAGACATACTGTGTGACTGTATTACGATGATCAGACAGTCCGGACGGTGATCAAACTACGGCGATCGACTACCTGCATGAAGGTAATGTGTTTTGAACACATAACATTAAAATGCTTACTATAGAAGTTTAAATTTCAAATTTAAATGCATGCTATATATATCATATTTAGATCCTTGTACAGAATTAATATATATTAATTAATTAAATTAATTAATAATTTTCATTGTAAAATTATAATTTTGAAAAAATTTTAAAATTATCGTTTTACCCCTGTATTGAAATCACAACAAATAGTATCAGAGCGATTCTAAAATATGATATACATTTGCATGCATAGATTAAGTAGTAATCTAAAAGTTAAATTTAAAATTTGAATTTAGATTTTGAAATTTAAAATTTGAATTTTGAATTTTGAAATTTGAAATTCAAAATTCAAAAATTTGAAATTCAAAATTTTAAATTTTAAATTTTAAATTTGATTGAAATTTCAAATTTAAAATTCAAAATTTGAAATTTGAAATTCAAAAATTTGAAATTTAAATTTTGAAATTTGTTTGAAATTTAAAATTTGAAATTTAAAATTTGAAATTTAAAATTTAAATTTTGAAATTGGTATATTTAGATATACTTGATCCAAGTAGCAAGTAGTCTAATTGGATTGGTTGCCATGGTCGTCCGATCATAGGAGAAAAGTAGGGTTTAAAGGCCCTCTCCTTCCATTCGATGGGGTTCTCCTATGATGGTGGGGATGCCGATGCGATTATATTCCATGCAGACGAAGTAGCGAAAGGACTTAATTGTAAAGGTTCAATTGTAAAATTTATCATGAATGTGTTAGATTAGATCTAAAGAAATATTCATGATTTATTTTGATTGAATTATTTTCTGTTATGTAATTAGCAATAGGATTGCTGTTTATGAAATGTGCTGATCCGTTTGTGAAATGAGTCAACACATTTGGTGAATAGAAAATAAAATCTTTCAAATTTGAAAATTATTTTCAAAATGCCAAATCCTGATCCATCAGCCCAAATACTTAATTAAAAGAATTAAGTATTGTCTAGTTGGTCTAGAATTATGAATTAAGACCTAAGACAATTGCATAAACTTGTGGGTCAATGGGTTAGATGGATTAGGTCCATAATTGGGTTAGACTTAAGGTTAGCTTAAAGAAAAAGACTAAATTAGAGTAATTGGTCAAATCTAATCAAAAGTTGAATTAGATTAGGTCAAGGACACTTTAGACTCAACTCCAATAGTTGTAGTTGAATGGGTCCATGTCTTTAACTAGACTAAGATGGACTTTAGAACCCTATTTACTAAGTTGATCAAATTAAAACTAATGAACCGGTTGGTGTCTAAGGTAAGTTTGGCAGTTTGACCAGTGGTTTTTAAGTGGGAGCTACTCGCATTGATTCGATCTCTGACGAGTTAATGGCATATCCTCACCACTGATCTCACTTACCTGGCCAACCTGGTGAGTTAGGTTTTGATTAGATCACTTGGTGAGTAGGACTCACCCATGTCATTAGGTAAATCAGTGTGACTGATTTAGGTGCTCCTAATGCCGGCTTTAATTAAATCCTTTTTAATCTGACTTGGTAAAGTCAGTGGGAGGATTGAAATTGGCTGGTTAATTTCTTCTCTTCTATCCTTTAATAAAATCTTCAAAAATTATTAGGACCCTAAAAATGATTAAGTTGTTGTGATAACTAAGTTATAGCCTCCCATTAAGTGAGTGATAATGAGTCCATTAGTTTAATAATCACTGGAGGCCCAAAAGCCTGGTGCTTATTGACTAATGGAATTATCATTCATAATATGATAATTTGGTTGAGTCTTTTTGATGGTGGTCAGGTTAGCCGGCCAAAGTCAGGCCTGATCATTTATTGGTCAGATTCACCAAATCAAGTCATGTTAATGGTTGGACCTAACCAGATCTTTTCAGTAGAGGCCAAAGCCTACTGATTAGGTTTTGGGGCAAAATTAATTACTAGAGTTGTTTAGAGAAACAACTGGTTATGAACCTACCCATAGATGCACATGGGTTGACCAACCAAATTTGGGCTCGTGTGTGGTTTGTGTGGATTTTAGTATCCACTAAGGAATTAAAGTAATTATTAATTCCTTGCCCAAGTCCTTCCTCCCCTTCATTACTCATTGTCGGATGACAAAGCCTACAGTGAACTACCATGGCTTGTTAGGGTTGCTGCAGAACTTTGAGAAGAACCACCAGCTCCATAAGGAGTCGGTGGATGTTATGGGAGGGTCTTCTTCTGATCGTCGACCCTTTAAGAAAGGGAAGAAGAACAAGAAGAAGAAGAAAGAGAAGGTGCAGCCACATGCTGGGACGTCTGCACAGGTCAGACCAAGAAGCGCAAGACCGACCAGAGCCAGGTGGAGTGCTTCTTTTGCAAAAAGCAGGGGCACTGGAAGAGGAACTGTCCTCTATACATTGCCTCCCTAGACCCGAACAGGCCAAAGAAGAAGCAAGGTAATTATATGATAACACCTTGCAACTTTTTCATTTTTGATACTACTGCCTGGGTATTGGATATCGGAAGCTTTTATCATATCTGTAATTTGATGCAGGATCTTCAGGTCAGTAGGAGATTTGATGAAGGCGAGAGGTTCCTGAACGTTGGAGATGGAAGCAAAGTTTCAGTTCTAGCTTTAGGAATCATGAATCTTGTAATCAACTCTCGTAATGTAATTCTGAGTGAATGTCACTATTGTCCAAGTTTTTTATTAAATATTATTTCTGTAGGCCTTTTGGCCATGTACAGTTATAAATTTTTAATAAAAAAAAATATTTGCAATATCATTTTGAATGGTGTTACAATATTTGTTGGACAACTAAATAATGGAATTTACTTCTATCACAGCCTGTTAATGTGGTTCAAACCTCCGGTAAATGCCCTAGAATGGAAAATATGTCAGAAGTCTACCTTTGGCACTATAGGCTAGGTCATATCAATAAGAACAGGATAAACAGTTTGGCTCAAGAAGGAATTCTAGAAGTTGGTGATTATGAATCACTTCCAACCTGAGTCCTGTCTTCTTGGGAAGATGACCAAATCACCTTTTACTGAAAAAGGTGAGCGAGCCAGTGAACTCTTGGGTCTGATACATTCTGATGTATGTGGACCCATGAGCTCAAGTGCAAGAGATGGATATTTCTACTTCATAACCTTCACAGACGACCTATCGAGGTATGGGTATGTCTACTTAATGAAGCATAAGTTGGAGTCGTTTGAAATGTTCAAACTATTCCAAAATGAGGTAGAAAAATAAACTGAGAAGTGTATTAAAACTCTTCGATCTGATCGAAGAGGTGAATATCTTTCCAATGAGTTTCTAACATATCTTGAGGAGAATGGGATTCTCTCTCAGTGGACTTCTCCTGGAACACCACAGCATAATGGTGTGTCTGAAAGGAGGAATCGGATCTTGTTGGACATGGTTCGATCCATGATGGGGTTTGCTGGTTTGTCGATCTCCCTCTGGGGATATGTGCTCGAATCGACTTGTTACCTTCTAAATAGGGTTTCGAGTAAGTCTATAACCAAAACGCCATATGAGATATGGATAGGACGTAAGCTAGTATTCTCTCACCTTAGGGTTTAGGGGTGTCCGGCTTATGTTAAACGATTAATTATGGACAAGCTTGGACCTAGGTCTGACAAGTGTTATTTCATAGGGTACCCAAAAGAGACCAAAGGGTATTATTTCTACCTAGCTGATGAGCAAAAGGTGTTTGTCAGCCTTAAGATAATCTTTTTGGAAAAGAGTTTCCTTGGTGAAGGGACTGTTGCCTCTAAGGTCGAACTTGAGGAAGTTCGGTAGGTGGAAAAACCGACACAAGTTGCTGAACCTGAACTGGATTTGGTTAGATCAGATCCAAAGCCCATTGTTCCTGCACTCTTAAGGCGGTCTGGTAGAGTACCACGTCAACTGGACAGATACTATGATTTCTTGGTCCGAGATGGCGATCCTGTCGAACTTGATGAAAACGATGAGGATTCGATCACCTATATGGATGCAATGCAGAGACCTGACTCTGAGAAATGGCTAGAGGCCATGAAATTCGAAATGGAGTCCATGAAGGTCAACGATGTGTGGACATTGGTTGACCCATCCGAAGGAGTAAAACCCATAGGGTGTAAGTGGGTCTTCAAGAGGAAGAGGGGCGCAGACGGAAAGGTGGAGACCTATAAAGCCCGTCTGGTTGCCAAGGAATATCATCTATGGTATAGACTATGACGAGACGTTTTCTCCTGTGGTAATGCTCAAATCCATTCGGATTATGCTTGCGATAGCTGCCCATCTGGACTATGAAATCTGACAGAT
This sequence comes from Elaeis guineensis, assembly GCF_000442705.2. Lineage (NCBI taxonomy): Eukaryota > Viridiplantae > Streptophyta > Magnoliopsida > Arecales > Arecaceae > Elaeis > Elaeis guineensis. The sequence continues at coordinate 101,229,261 of NC_025996.2, read as the reverse complement.
AGATGTGAAGATAGCTTTCCTAAATGGAGAGCTGGATGAAGAGGTGTATATGATACAACTTGAAGGGTTTACGTCCACAGATGAGTCTAAAGTGTGCAGGCTACAGAGGTCCATTTATGGACTTAAGCAGGCATCCCAGAGTTGGAACATACGTTTTGATAGGACGATCAAGACGTATGGCTTCAATAAGAACGGAGAAGAGCCTTGCATTTATAAGTAGGCTAATAGTCCAGAAGTGGTATTTCTTGTATTGTATGTGGATGATATTCTCTTAATCGAGAATGATGTCCCTGCATTACAAGGAATAAAGATTTAACTGTCGTCACAGTTCTCCATGAAGGATCTGGGAGAAGCTTCCTACATCCTAGGGATGAGGATCTATAAGGATAGATCTAAAAGATTGCTTGGCTTATCTCAGTTCACGTACATTGATACTATGCTGAAGAGATTCAGCATGGAGAATTTCAAGAAAGGCTATCTACCGATAGGCCATGGAATTTCTCTCTCGAAGAGGGATTGTCCGACAACACCTCAAAAGAGAAAGTGTATGGGTAGGATTCCATATGCTTCAACAGTGGGATCTATCATGTACGCCATGACATATACACGATCAGATGTGGCATACTCACTAGGGGTAGTGAGTAGATACCAATCTGATCCAGGGAAGAATCACTGGAAGGTTGTTAAAATTATCCTGAAGTATTTAAGAAATACTAAGGACCAGTGGCTTGTTTATGGTGAATCGGACTTGAGACTTATAGAGTTTACAAACTCTAGTTTCCATTCTGATCACGATGACAGTAAGAGTGTGTCGGAATTTATTTTTACCCTTAATGGTGGGGCTGTCTGCCAAAAGATTTCCAAGCAGCACACTGTGGCTGATTCAGTTTGTGAGGCAGAGTATGTCGCTGCATCATATGCTGCCAAAGAAGCGGTGTGACAGAGAAAATTCATCACCGAGCTCGGAGTAGCACCCTCCTTTGTTGGTCCAGTTCTGTTCTACTATGACAGCTCTGGAGCCATTGCTCAGGCGAAGGAACCGAAGGCACACCAGCGGACGAAACATATTCTGCGCCGCTACCATCTTATTCAGAAAATCGTGGATAGAGGTGACGTCGACCTTCAGAAGATCGACGGGAAGGAGAACCTGGCCGACCCATTCACTAAAGCCATTACGGTGAAGGAGTTCGATGACTTTAAGTCGAAGATGGGTATTAGATACTGCACCGATTGGCTTTAGGCCAAGGGAAGATTGTTGGGAATAGTGTCCCAAAGCCAATCGTCAGCCTGTTGACGGTTGTACTCTTTCTTGTATTAGTATATGAATTATAAATTAAATAAAAATTATTTTGATATTTTTTATCATAAATTGTTTCATTTTCTAATGAACTCGTGTGCTGTGGTAAAGTCCTTAGGACTATTTAGACTCGACAAAGAAGGATTTGTCGTTTAGTCCTTAAATCTGTTCGCGATCAAATGATACGTTGTTACCAAGGATAGTAATATTTATCAAGCATAGGTCGTTGTGTGCCATATGGGTTGGTTGTCCTCTTAATCAAGGAGTGTGGAGACACTGGTATGGCATATAGGTGAGATATAAGGGTACATCTGCACTAAACATGACCGACTTCGAAGCTTTTTCTGCTGTCAAGATTTGCTCCGATGGGATATGGATATAACTATCCCTCCGACCTGAGACTGCCATAGTGACTTGCAAGCAACTCACTGCACTTAGGCACTGGACTACCTGAATTTCTAATTCAGTGACAGAAGGCTGTTGGGTGTAGTCAAGTACTTGACTTGTCGGTGCGTGTGTCAAGATGGGATTGACCACTCTAGTTTAGGAGCTGTGTACAGTCATGTTTCAATTTAGTAAAACCTTGGCTAGGATAGTCCTAGTGAGGAGTCACAGGACTATTTGAGTTGAGCACGATTCGGATGATCTGATTAGGGTTGACAGTTTAACCCTGAGTCATCCTATACACAGGGATCAAAAGGGATAAATTATACAGTAACCATATTCGCGTAGGTTCTGAATGTTGCGATTGTGACTATTCGACCTATCCAGACATCGGGTACCATTGCTAGATGATTACTTTGATTAATACAAGAATTGGTTCCTGTGCTACCGGCTTAGGTTCGAACCTGCGGGGTCACACACATTAGAAGTTCCTATTTGATCTGATGGTTGGTGAAGAGTCCCACTGGACTGGGACTCTTCGACCAAGAGTCCTAATACTTAGGGACTCTGTGTCCTACATGTCTGGGACTTTGTGATCGAGAATCAGGATTCTCTGATCATGAGTTTCACACATTTTGGGTATCGGGGTCAAGAGTCCCATTGGTTTGGGACTCTTCGATCAAGATTTCATATTGGTGGACTTTGATGCCCGATTGCCCATCGAATTTGGACTCATTATTTATGAGAGGCTTAATTAGTAATTTGATCACTAATTAACTCAATTTGATTGAGTAATTATTTTTGGATCAAGTCCAATTGAATTGGATTCAGTTGGGTTTGACCCGATTAGGTTAAGAGTTGACCTAATCGCCAAGGTGGTTTGGTCCCTGATCTGATCAAGGGTTGGGCTTAGTCAATTTTTGATTTGATTACAATTTTATTGAGTCTAATTAAGCTTAATTATGTTGCATTTAACTTAGTCTAATTGTGCCTAACCTATTTTGATAAAGTTGGTTCAATTAGATTGTTTTAATATTTGAAACCACCTTGACTTATCTCCCTGCGCCACCTCACCTCATCCTATGCCTATTTGAATTCACGAGAAACAAGTTCTCATAAATTTTCTCCCACACAGAAGCCTTCCCATGCCCTTTCCTTGTGCACCATTTGGGTGGATAAAGATTGGTTGGTTGGCCATTCAAATTCAAATGATGTTTGAATTTGAATGAGCAACTAACCCATGCGCCACCTTATCTATTTGTGCACCTCTTGCTCTACACAAGAAAATGTTTCTCATGTAGACTCTCCACGCACAAAGAGCCCACGCCCCTCTCTTCTCTCACCTTGAGTGGACAAGGATAGGTTGGTTGGCATTTGAATTCAAATTTGATTTGAATTCAAGTGAGCAACCACCTAGCTTTATCCTCTCACGCTATGAAGACGTGGAAAAGATGCGGTCTTGCACTGTTTTAAAAAGGAAAGAGAAGGTGGGGCATGCACACGACTTTCTTAGAGAGAGAGGTTGCATGAGAAGGCCTTGTGCGTGAGATTGAGAGTTCAAAAATTTCAAGAGAAAAGAAAATAAAGATTTTGAGCGCAGGATTTTCTGTGTGTACCCTAAGGTTACTGCCTAGGGTTCGGAAAGTGAGAAGGTGAGCAACGAGTGTCGTGAGCCCACCAGACTTCAAAAAAAACTTCATCAACCTCTCTACTATCTCTGCTGATGATCCAGAGCATCCAAGGAATCAACAGACACCGATCGAAGGAGTTCGATCAGCATCAGCCATCGAAAGGATTCTGCAACGAACTAGCATTCGTGAGGAGCCAATTAGATCGGGAGCTTCGTGTGGATGATCTGCAGAGACCAGACATACTGTGTGGCTATATTACAATGATTAGACTATTCGGACGATGATCAAACTGTGGCGATCGACTACCTGCATGAAGGTAATGTGTTCTGAACACATAACAATAAAATATTTATTATAAAAGTTTAAATTTTAAATTTAAATGCATACTATATATATCATATTTAAATCCTTATGTAGGGTTAATACATATTATTTAATTGGATTAATTAATAATTTTTATTATAAAATTATAATTTTAAAAAAAATTTAAAATTATCATTTTACCCCTGCACTGAAATTCACTACAACCTGTTCATCCTGTTCTTATTGATATGACCTAGCCTACAATACCAAAGGTAGGTATCTGTGACATCATCTATTCTGGGATATTTATTTGAAATGTACATTACATTAGGCCTAGATACAGCATAAATACCATTGTTCAACTGTCTACATAAAATTGTAACAGCATTCAAAATGATTTCATAAAAATTTTTCTTTATTGATATTTCATAATTGAAATTGGCCAAAAGGCCTACAGAAATAATTTTTAAAAGAAAACTAGGACAGTAATGACACTTATTAAGAACAATATACTGAGACTCGAATATAAGCTTGATGATTCTTAAAGCTAGAATTGGAACTGATCTTTCATCTCCAACATTCAGAATCTCTCGCCTTCTCTAAATCTCCTAATGACCTGAAGATCCTGCAACAAATTGTAAATATGAATAGGACTTTCGGTATCCAATACTCAGGTCATTGTATCTATAAGAGAAAAGTTACAAGGTGTTATCATATAAGTACCTTGTCCAGCAACTGATTGCTTCTTCTTCTTTGGCTTGTTTGGATCAAGGAAAGCGATATACTAAGGACAGTTCCTCTTCCAGTGACCCTGCTTCTTGTAAAAGAAGCACTCTATCTGACTTTGATCAGCTTTGAACTTGGGTTTCTAGGACTGACTCCTAGCACCAGGCACCTTCTTATTCTTCTTCTTTTTTTCTTTCTTAAAGGGACGACGACTACTCGAAGAAGATCCTCCTACTAGATGTTGGAAAATATGTCCCAAAAGCCAATCGTCAACCTGTTGACGGTTGAGCAATCTTGTATTGTAATTGATTTGTTAATAAATAAAATATATTTTTGGTATTTTCATCACAAGTTTTCATCTTTTAATAAACTCCGTTGTTGTGATGAAGTCCTTAGGACTATTTAGGTTAGATAAAGAGAGAATTTATCGATTAGTCCTTAAAACTGTTCACGACCAAATGATGGGCTGTTAATAAGGACAACAGCTTCTATCGAGCATAGATCGTTGTAGGCCATATGGGTTGGTTGTCCTCTTAACCAAGGAGTGTGGAGACACTAGTATGGCATACAGGTGAGATGTAAGAGTACATCATCATTGAACGTGATCAACTCCAAAGTATTCTGCTATCGAGAATATCTCTGATGGGATATAGATATAAGTGTTCCTTAGACCTGAGATCGTCTCAGTGACTTACAAGCAACTCACTGTGCTTTAGTACTGGATTAACTAAATTTCTAATTCAGTGACAGAAGGCTTCTGGGCATAGTCAAGTACTTGTGAAGTCGGAGTGTGATCAAGATGGGATTGACCACTCCAACAGTTGAAGAAGAATTAGTCGCTTTATTTCAATTTAGCAAAACCTTGGCCAGGATAATCCATCAGATGGATTTGATATTTTGAAATACAATGTGGACAACCTAATTAGAGTTGACAGTTGAACTCTGAGGTGTCCTATGAGCATTTTAGTCAAGAAGATGAATTATATGAAAACTATATCCGCATGGGTTCTAAGGATGTTGTTCTACATATTCAACCTATCCGACCATCGAGTACCATTGCTAGATGGTCACTTCGATTGGTATAAAAATTTATTTTTATACTACCGGCTTAGGTTCGGACCTATGAGGTCACACACATTAGAGTTCATGATCCGATCGGATGGTTGATCAACGATTAAGAATCATTCTATGGTTAAACGATCAATATGATTGATATTTAACCTAGTGCAAGTATTGCAGGAGGATCGATTAGCAATTCGATTGCTAATTGGCTTAATTTGATTAAGTCAATGGGTTGAGATTAAGTTTAATTGAATATAATTTAATTAGATTTAAGTTGGGCTTGATTGGATCAAGTCCAATTGATTTATTGGATAAGCCAATTGCAAGAAAAAACTAGTCCTAGTTCAATTAGGACTTGGGTCAACCTAATTTCTAATTCGACTAAAAAAATAAATCAGATTTAAATCTAATTTAATCTGATTAAATTAGATTTTTAATTAGATTAAGACCTATTTTAATTGAGTTGATTTGATTTTGATTTGATTAAACCAAATTTGAACAAGTCATAGATTGAATCCTTGTAAGACTAGGATTCCACCTTGCGCCACCTTAGCCCCCCATGCCCACTCTCTCTTATTTTATGTGACAAAACCTTCTCTCCTAGGCCTTCATGCATGCCCAAAGCTTTCCACTCTTTCTCTCTTACATGGAATGTGGATGTGGACTAAGTCAAAGTAAGAATTAGTTTGGATTTCAAATTCTATGAGATAGAATTTTAGGAAACCAAAATTCTTTCCTTATGGTACTGATTTTATCTAGATTTTTTTTGAGATTTTTGTGGCTTTTATGGCACATATTGTGCACCCTTTTCTAGTAATCCATAGTAGAAAAAGGAGGGGGCACCCAAGAGTTGGGCACCACTTGTCTTGCTCTGTTTGGATTTTTCTTGACTAGGTATTTGACCTAGACAAAGATTCTTCATATCTCATTATTTAAGATGAATTTATTCTTAAAATTTTTATAAATTATAGATTATTGAGAGACCTTTGGGGTAAGTAAAAATTAGAGAGAAAGAGTGTTGGGGCTTAGAGATATAATAGACACAAAATTAAGTATCTAGGTGAGAGCAAAGGGAAGAAGAAGAGGATCTTCTTCTAGGGTTGCTGAGTTCACCTCTTTCCTTCCTCCATCTGTGAGTTTTTATAGAGTATCTCACATCTAAAACTCCTTCTCCTACTTCTCATCTTTGAAAGAGTTCAAATCAAGAAGAAAGAGGCATCTAATCGACCATCGAAGAAAGATCAACACAGTACTAGCATACTGTGCTGATTTTCTGGACCAGAGACTTCTGATCGTGATTCTTGGGCTCGTGTGGACGACTCCTAGAGACCAGACATATGTGTGACTTGTAACATCATCCTCAAGCCTAGATAAAAAAAGTAAGAAAGTCTAACTTGCAAGGTAATAGATCTGATCTATTATATGTTACATACATTAGATGTAGTATAGAAACATGTTGATATGATCAACATGTAGTTCTTGCTCTTCATATTTTAATTTTTAATTTAATACCATGTGATAATCATGTAATAAAATATTAGATCTAGGGATTTTCTAATTTTATAAGATAAATTTTGATTTATTTTAGTCTTCCATTGTCTGATCTTGAAAGGTTTCAAGATCTAACCCTGAAATCTTAGATCTGGTTCCTTCAATTGGTATCAGAGCTTAGGTTATTTATTACATGATTATTTATACATGCTTAGATTATTTCTTAGATTAGATCTAATTTATAATCTGATTATTAAATCTAAAATTAAAATTTTTAGATCAATCATGAATTGTAGGTTGTTCTACTGTAAGGTTTATCCCTTACAGTGCAAAGGTTGTCCTAGTTCGTGTAGATCTATCTTTAATCATAAATTTATTAGATATAATCTAGATTAAATTTATAATTTATTAGATTTAAAAAGTATTTAAATATAAAATAAAATCTCTTTATTAATAATTTTTGCACAAAGAACCATCATATATTTGTCTGAAAAATTTACGTAGTTTAAAGCTGAAATTGTTTCAATTACATGAACCTGTTTAGATTAGATCTAAAGTAATTTCATACTTATTTCACTTGCATTTTGATTATGAATCAAACATGCAACTTGGTTGGTAGAATCATGTTGTAAAAATATTTTACAAACATAAAAATTATTTTCTAAAAGCCGAACCCCAACCCTTAGCTCAAAACTTAATTGAGAATTAAGAAGTTATTTGATTGGGTTCTAGGATTGTGAATTGAAGAACCTAAGACACAAACCATAACACATTGAGTTAATGGGTTAGTGGGATTAGGTCCATTAATTGGATTAGACCTAAGGTTAGATTAAAGATGGACTTAATTAGAGAATTGACTAAATCTAATCAATTGTTGTCTTAGATTAGGTCAAGGATTCTCTAGATCAATTAAAATAGTTGTAGTTGGTCAAGTCCATGTCTTTAATGAGAACCAAATGGACTTGATTCTTGGCTAAGCGATCTAGCAAGAACTGTTAGGTTGATCTAATTGAAACTAATTAAACCAGTTGGTGACTAAGGTAAACCAGACCGATGGTTTTTAATTGGGAGGCCGCTTACTTGGTCATTTCTGATGGTGTCTAAGGCAAGCTTTGGCAGATCCTCCCACCGATCGAACTTACCTAGCCTCTTGATGAAATTATGTTTTGATCGGATCACTCGACTATTCAAGCTGACCCATGTCAGCTAGGTAAATCAGTGTGACTGATTTAGGTGCTCCTAGACCAGCCCTTTTAATGGTCTCCCTTAAGCTGACTTGGTGAAGCCAGTGAAAAGATCATGATAAGCTGGTTCATCTAACCTCTTCCTCTAAATCAATTAAATCTTCTAAAATTATTAGGTCCTTAAAATGAAATAGTTATGGTGATAACTGAAAGGAACCAGATCTAGGGTTTCAGGGTTAGATCTTGAAACTTTTTCAAGATCAGAAAGCGGAAGACTAAAATAAATCAAAATTTATCTTATAAAATTAGAAAATCCCTAGATCTAAGATCCTATTACATGATTATTATATGGTATTAAATCAAAAATTAAAATATAAAGAGCAAGAACTACATGTTGATTATATCAACATGTTTCTATACTACGTCTAATGTATGTAAAATATAATAGATCAGATCTATTACCTTGCAAGTTAGATGTTCTAACTTTGCTGATCTGGGCTTGAGGATGATGTTGCAAGCCACACATGCGTCCGACCTCTAGGAGTCGTCCACACGAGCCTACGAATCATGATCAAAAGTTTTGGTCCAGAAGATCAGCACAATATGCTAGTACTGTGCTGATCCTTCTTCGATGATCGATCAGATGCCTCCTTCTTTTTGATTTGGACTCTTCCAAAGATGAGAAGTAGGAGAAGGAGTTTTAGATAGGAGACACTCTCAGAAAACTCCCAGATGGAGGAAGGAAAGAGATGAACACAGCAACCCTAGAAGAAGACCCTCTTCTTCTTCTCTTTGCTCTTACCTAGACACTTAGTTTTGTGTCTATTATATCTTCATGCCTTAACACCCTTTCTCTTTGATTTTCACATGCCCCAAAGAACTCTTAATGCTCTATAATTCATAAAAATTTCAAGAAGAAATTTATCTTAAATAATGAGATATGAAGAATCCTTGTCTAGGTCAAATACCTAGTCAAGAAAAATCCAAACAGGGCAAGACAAGTGGTGCCCTACTCTTGGGCACCCCCTCCTTTTTCTACCATGGACCACCAGCAAAAGGTGCATAATATATGCCATAAAAGCCATAAAAATCTCAAAAAATATTTGGGTAAAATCAGTGCCATAAGGAAAGAGTTTTGGTTTCCTAAAATTCCATCTCATAGAATTTGAAATCCAAACTAATTCCTACTTTAACTTGGTCCACAACCACATTCCATGTAAGAGAGAAAGAGTAAAAAGCTTTGAGAATGCATAAAGGTCTGGGAGAGAAGGTTTTGTCACACAAAATAAGCGAGAGTGGGCGTGGGGGGCTAAGGTGGTGCAAGGTGGAATCCTAGTCATACTAGGATTCAATCTATGACTTGTTCAAATTTGGTTTTTCAAACCAAATCAAATCAAAACCAAATCAACCCAATTAAAATAGGTCTTAACCCAATTAAGAACCTAATTTAATCAGATTAAATTAGATTTAAATCTAATTTAGTTTTTTAATCGAATTAGAAATTAGGTTGACCCAAGTCCTAATTGAACTAGGACTAGTTTTTTCTTACACTTGGCTTATCTAATAAACCAATTGAACTTGATCCAATCAAATCCAAACCAAATCTAATTAAATCATATTCAATTAGACTTAATCTCAGCCCATTGACTTAATCAAATTAAGCCAATTAGCAATCAAATTGCTAATCAACCCTTCTGCAACACTTGCACTAGGTTAAATATCAATCGTATTGATCGTTTAACCCTAGAAAGATTCTTAATCATTGATCAACCATCCGATCAGATCGTGAACTCTAATGTGTGTGACCTCATAGGTTCGAACCTAAGTCGATAGCCCTAGAATGATTCTTAATCATTGATCAACCATCCGATCGAATCATGAACTCTAATGTTTGTGACCTCATAGGTCCGAACCTAAGCCGGTAGCACAAGAATAAATTTCTGTACCAATCAAAGTGACCATCTAGCAATGGTATCTGACGGTTGGATAGATCGAATGTGTAGAACAACATCTTTAGAACCCATGTGGATATAATTTTTATATAATTCATCCCCTTGACCAAAATGCTCATAGAACACCTCAGAGTTCAATTGTCAACTCTGATCAGGTTGTCCACATTGTATTTTAAAATATCAAATCCATCTGATGGATTACTCTGGCCAAGGTTTTGCTAAATTGAAATACAGTGACTCATTCTTCTCCAACTCTTGGAGTGGTCAATCCCATCTTGATCACACTCCGACTTTGTAAGTACTTGACTGTGCCCAGAAACCTTCCATCATTGAATTAGAAATTCAGTTAGTCCAGTACTAAAGCACAGTGAGTTGCTTACAACACTGAGGCAATCTCAGGTCTAAGGGACACTTATACCTATATATCCCATCAAAGATATTCTCGACAGCAAAATACTTTGGAGTTGATCATGTTCAATGACGATGTATCCTTATATCTCACCTGTATGCCATACCAGTGTCTTCACACTCCTTGGTTAAGAGGACGACAAACCCATATGGCCTACAGCGATCTATGCTCGATAAAAACTATCGTCCTTATTAATAGCCCATCATTTGGTCGTGAACAGTTTTAAGGACTAATCGATAAATCCTCTCTTTATCGAACCTAAATAGTCCTAAGGACTTCATCACAACAACAGAGTTCATTAGAAGATGAAAACTTGTGATGAAAATACTAAAAATATATTTTATTTATTAATAAATCAATTACAATACAAGATTGCTCAACTGTCAATAAATTGACGATTGGCTTTTGGAACATATTTTTCAACAACTCCCACTTGTCCTAAAGCCACTCGGCATAATATCTAATACCCATCTTCGACTTGTGGTTGTCGAACTCCTTTATCGCCAGGGCTTTAGTGAAGGGGTCGACCAGGTTCTCCTTTCCATCGATCTTCTGAAGGTCGATGTCACCTCGATCCATAATCTTTCGGACCAGGTGGAAGCGGCACAAAATATGCTTCATCCGCTGGTGTGCTTTGGGTTCCTTCGCCTGAGCTATGGCACTAGTACTGTCACAGTAGAGCAGGACTGGACCATCGAGGGAGGGTGCTACTCTGAGCTCGGTGATAAATTTCCTAAGCCACACAGCTTCCTTCGCGGCATCCGATGCTGCAATGTACTCCGCCTCACAAACAGAGTCTGCCATAGTATGCTGTTTGAAACTCTTCTAGCAGATGGCTCCACCATTCGGAGTAAAGATATAATCCGACACCCTTCTGCTGTCATCATGGTCAGATTGAAAGTTGGAGTCTGTGAACCCCACAAGTTTCAGATCTGACTCGCCATAAACCAACCATTGGTCCTTAGTATTTCTCAAATACTTAAGGATGGCTTTAACCACTTTCCAGTGGTTTTCTTCAGGATCAAATTGGTATCTACTCACTACTCCTAGTGAGTATGCCACATCTGACCTTGTACATGTCATGGCGTATATGATAGATCCCACGATCGAAGCATATGGCTCTACTCATACGCTCTCTCTCTTCAGGAGTTGTCGGACAATCCTTCTTAGAGAGAGAAATTCCATAGCCTATCGATAAATAGTCCTTCTTAGAATTCTCCATGCTGAACCTCTTCAGTACAATGTCTATGTACGTGGACTGGGATAACCCAAGCATCCTTTTAGATCTATCCCTATAGATCTTCATCCCTAGGATGTAGGATGCTTCACCCAAGTCCTTCATGAAGAATTGCAATGACAACCAAAATTTTATTTCTTGTAGTGCGAGGATGTCATTCTCGATTAAGAGAATGTCACGTACAAGATAAGGAATACCACAACTGGACCATTTGCCCATTTATAGATGCAGGGCTCTTCTCGTTCTTAACAAAGCCATACATATTGATCACCTTATCAAAATGCATGTTCCAACTCCGAGAAGCTTGCTTCAATCCATAAATGAATCTCTGAAGCTTGCATACCTTGGACTCATCTGTGGATGTAAATCCCTCAGGTTGTATCATATACACATCTTCGGTCAGCTCTCCATTAGGAAAGCTGTCTTTATATCCATCTGTCAGATCTCATAATCCAGATGGACAGCTATTGCAAGCATTATCCGAATGGATTTGAGCATTGCCACAAGGGAGAACGTCTCGTTATAGTCAATACCATAATGTTGACGATATCCCTTTGCAACCATACGGGCTTTACAGGTCTCCACCTTTCCGTTTGCACCCCTCTTCCTTTTGAAAACCATTTACACCTAATGGGTTTAACCCTTCAGGTGGGTCAACCAATGTTCATACATCGTTGACCTTCATGGACTCTATTTCGGATTTTATGGCTTCAAGCCATTTCTCAGAATCAGATCTCTGTATTGCATCCATATAGATGATCGGATCTTCATCGTTCTTATCGAGTTCGATGGGATCACTGTCCCAAACCAAGAAATCGTAGTATCTGTCCAGCTAATGCGGTACTCTACCAGATCGCCTTAATGGTGCAGGTACATTGGGCTCTGGATCTGATCTAATCAAATCTGACTCAGGTTCAACTATTGGTGTCGGTCTTCTACCTGTTGAACTTCATCAGGTTCAACCTTAGAGGTAACAGTTCCTTCACCAAGGAACTCCTTTTCTAAAAAGATTGCCTTAAGACTGACGAATACCTTTTGTTCATCAGCATGGTAGAAAAAATATCCTTTGGTCTGTTTGGGGTACCCTATGAATGTGCATTTATCAGACCTAGGTCCAAGTTTATCTGTAACTAACCGTTTGACATAGGTCGGGCACCCCCAAACCCTAAGGTATGAAAGTCTGGCTTACGTCCTATCTATATCTCATATGGAGTCTTAATTACAGACTTACTTGGAACCCTATTTAACAAATAATAGGTCGATTGAGTGCATATCCCAGAAGGATATCGACAAGTTGGCAAAACCCATCATGGATCAGACCTTGTCTAACAAAGTCTGATTTCTCCTTTCAACACATCATTATGCTGTGGTGTTCCTGGAGGAGTTCATTAGGAGAGAATCCCATTCTCTCCTAGATATGTGAGAAACTCATCAGAAAGGTATTCCCCTCCTCGATCAGACTGAAGAGTTTTAATACTCTTCCCAGTTTTTTTTCTACTTCACTTCGAAATCGTTTGAACATTTCAATGAATCCGACTTATGTTTCATAAATAGATATATCCATATCTGGATAGATCATCCGTGAAAGTGGTGAAGTAGAAATATCCACCTTTAGCACTTGTGCTCATGGGCCCGCATACATCAGTATATACTAGGCCCAAGAGCTCAGTAGCTCTCTCACATTTTTCAGTAAAAGGTGACTTGATCATTTTACCAAGAAGACAGGACTCACAGGTTGGAAGTGATTCACAATCATAACTTCGAGGATTCTTCTTGAGTAACATGTTTATCCTGTTCTTGTTTATATGACCTAGCCTACAGTGCCATAAGTAGATATCTGATACACTATCTAATCTAGGGTGCTTGCCAGTAGAATAGATACGTTAACAGGTTGTGATAACATATACACACCATTGTTCAAATGTCCACAAAAAATAGTAACACCATTCATAATGATATTACAAACTTATTTTTTTATTAAAATTTCATAATCATTTTTGGCCAAATGGCTACAGAAATAATATTTAAAAAGAAACTAAGACAAAAATGACAATCATTAAGAACAACGTATGGGACTCAAATACAAGTTTCAAGATTCCTAATGCTAGAACTGGAACTGGTCTTCCATCTTCAATATTCAGGAACCTCTGTCTTGCTCGAATCTTCTACTGACCTGCAACCCCTGCAACGAATTGCAAATATGGTAAGGGCTATTAGTATCCAATACCCTGTCAGTTATATCATAAATAGAAAAATTGCAAGGAGTTATCATATAAATACCTTACCCAGCAACAGCTTGCTTCTTTTTCTGCCTGTTTGGGTCCAGAGAGGCAATGTACTAAGGATAGTTCCTCTTCCGGTGCCCCCGCTTCTTGCAAAAGAAGCATTCAGCTGACTCTTATCGGGCTTGATCTTTCTGGTCTGGCCCTGCATGATGTCCAGCCTGAACATGCACCTTCTTCACTTTCTTCTTCTTGTTCTTCTTCCTTTCTCAAAGGGTGAGAACCAGAACATGAACCTCCCACCAAGTTCACCGACTCCTTGTGGAGTCGGTGATCCTTCTCAAAGTTTTAAAGCAACCCCAGTAACCCATGGTAGTTTACTTCAGGCTTTGTCATTCTATAATGAGTGAGGAATGGGAGATAAGACTTGGGCAACGAGTTCAGTATTGCATCTTTCCCAAGCTGCTCATGCAAGAGAAAGCCAAGCTTGCTCAAACGCTCCATCAGCTCGATCATGTATAATACATGATCAGTGACAGAGGCACCATCCATCATTTTGGCGTTGAAGATGGCACAACTAGTCTTGTGCCTCTCCAGTCATCGGGTGTGCCAAAGGCATCCTCCAACACTTGAAGCATGTCTTTGGCTGAGCAGTCTCAAATCTGTGACTGAACTCATTGCTCATGGCAGCCAGCATGATGCAGCGCACCGTGGTCCGATTATTAAGCCACTTCTGGTAAGTATTTCTGACTGTTCCATGTGCATTGGCAGCTGGCTCCTAGGTGCAGGATCAGTTATCAATATAGGATCCGTTCATGCTCCAGGACTATCTTCAACTTTCGATACCAGCTACTGAAGTTGGGTCCCACCAAATTTTCATTATCCAACAATGATCGGAGCGATAGAAAAGTGCCATATCTGACAAAAGAAAATCATAACCTAATTAGTAATTGATTCATTAAACCTAAAGATTTGGACTTTAATCAAAAGGTTTCTCTCACTATTTTATTCGAATTGGTAGCCTCTACCTCCAATTTGAGGAATTACCCTAATTCCTTAGTGGGTACTAGAATCCACTTAGACTGCACACAAGCCCAACTTTGGTTGGCCAACCCATGTACATCTAAGGGTAGGTTCATAACCAATTATTTTTCTAAATAATTTTTAGTAATTTTAATTTTGCCCCAGTCCCTAATCAGTAGGCTTTGGCCTCACTAAAAAGGTCTGGTTAGGTCCAACCATTAACATGACCATACTTGACCCATCTAGCCAATGAATGATTAGGCCCAACTTTGGTTGGCTAACCTAACCACCATTTAAAAAGATGCTGTCAAGAAATCATATTATGAATGACAATTCCATCAGCCGATAAGCACCAAGCCTTTGGGCCTCCAATGATTATCCAACTGATGGACCATTATCATCCACTTCATGGGAGGCTATGATCTAGTTATCACCATAACTATTTTATTTTTAGGACCTAATAATTTTAGAGGATTTAATTGATTTAGAGGAGGAGGTCAAATGAACCAGCTTATCATGATCCTCCACTGGCTTCACCAAGTCAGCTTAAGGGAGACCATTAAAAGGGCTGGTCTAGGAGCACCTAAATTAGTCACACTGATTTATCTAGCTGACAGGGGTCAGCTCGAATAGTCAAGTGATCCGATCAAAACATAATTTCATCAAGAGGCCAGGTAAGTTCGATCGGTGGGAGAGTCTGCCAAAGCTTGCCTTAGACACCATCAGAAATGGCCAGGTAAGCGGGCTACCAATTAAAAATCATCGGTCTGATTTATCTTAGACACCAATTGGTTTAATTAGTTTCGATTAAATCAACCTAACAATTCATGCTAGACTGCTTAGTCAAGAATCAAGTCTATTTGGTTCTCGTTAAAGATATGGAGTTGACCAACTACAATTATTGTAATTGATCTAGAGAATCCTTGACCTAATCTAAGACAACAATTGATTAGATTTAGTCAATTCTCTAATTAAGTCCATCTTTAATCTAACCTTAGGTCTAACCTAATTAATGGACCTAATTCTCACTAACCCATTAACCCAATATGTTATGGTTTGTTTCTTAGGTTCTTCAATTCACAATCCTAGAATCTAATCAAACAACTTCTTAATTCTCAATTAAGTTTTGGGTTGAGGGTTGGGGTTCGGCTTTTAGAAAATAATTTTCAGGTTTGTAAAATATTTTTACAACATAATTCTACCAATCAAGTTGCATGTCTGATTTATAATCAAAATGAAAGTGAAATAAGCATGAAACTATTTTAGATCTAATCTAAACAGGTTCATGTAATTGAAATAATTTCAACTTTGAACTGCGCAAATTTTCCAGACAAATATATGATGGTTCTTTGCATGGAAATTATTAACAAAAAGATTTTATTTTAGATTTAAACACTTTTTAAATATAATAAATCATAAATTTAATCTAAATCATATCTAATAAATTTATGATTAAAGATAGATCTACACGAACTAGGACAACCTTTGCACTGTAAGGGGTAAACCTTACAGCAGGACAACATACAGTTTGTGATTGATCTAAAAATTTTAATTTTAGATTTAACAATTAGATTATAAATTAGATCTAATCTAAGAAATAATCTAAGTATGTATAAATAATCATGTAATAAACAACCTAGGCTCTGATACCAATTGAAAGGAACTAGATCTAAGGTTTCAGGGTTAGATCTTGAAACTTTTTCAAGATCAAACAGCAAAAGACTAAAATAAATCAAAATTTATATTATAAAACTAGAGAATCCCTAGATCTAAGATCCTATTATATTATTATTACATGATATTAAATCAAAAATTAAAATATAAAGAGCAAGAACTACATGTTGATCATATCAACATGTTTCTATACTACATCTAATATATGTAAAATATAATAGATCAGATCTATAACCTTGCAAGTTAGACATTCTAACTTTGTTGATCCGGACTTAAGGATGATGTTGTTGCGAGTGAAGGAACCAGATCTAGGATTTCAGGATTAGATCTTGAAACTTTTTCAAGATCATGCAGTGGAAGACTAAAATAAATTAAAATTTATTTTATAAAATCAGAGAATTCATAGATCTAAGATCCTATTACATGATTATTATATGATATTAAATCAAAAATTAAAATATATAAAGAATGAACTACATGTTGATCATATCAACATGTTTCTATGCTACATCTAATGTATGTAATAAACAATAGATCAGATCTATTACCTTGCAAGTTAGACATTCTAACCTTACTGATTCGGGCTTGAGGATGATGCTGTGAGCTGCATATGCGTCTGACCTCTAGGAGTCATCCACACGAGTCCACAAATCTTGATCAAAAGTCCTGCTCCAGAAAATCAGCACAGTATGCTAGTACTGTGCTGATCCTTCTTCGATGGTTGATCAGGTGCCTCCTTCTTCTTGATTTAGACTCTTCCAAAGATGAGAAGTAGGAGGAGGAGTTTCAAATCTGAGACACTCTTAGAAAACTTAAGATGGAAGAACGGAAGAGATGAACACAACAACACTAGAAGAAGACCCTCTTCTTCTTCTCTTTGCTCTCTCTAGACACCCTATCTTGTGTCTACTATATCTCCACAACCCAACCTTCTTTCTCTCTAATTTTTGGATGCCCCAAAGGTCTCTCTTTGATCTATTTTTTATAAAAATTTTATAAAAAAAATTATTTTATATAAAGAGATATGATAGAGTCCTTGTCTAGGTCAAATACCTAGTCAAGGTTTATCCAAACATGGCAAGATAAGGGGCGCCCAACTCTTGGACACCCCCTCCTTCTTTTTGTGCATGGACCAATAGCAAAGGGAACTTATCAGGTGCCATAAAATCTACAAAAATCTCAAAAAAAATCTGGATAAAATTGGTGCAAAAAAAAAAGAGTTTTGGATTTCTAAAACTCTATCTCATAGAATTTGAAATCCAAACTTATTCCTTCTTTGATTTGATCCACAACCATCTTCCATGTAAGAAAGAAGAGAGGAAACCTTTTGGGCATGGTGAAGGCCTGAGAAAGAATTTTTATCACACAAACTAAGAGGAAATCGGCATGGAATAAGAGAGAGGGCGTGGGGGGCTTATGTGGTGCAAGGTAGAATTTTAGTCTTACTAGGATTCTGTCTTATGACTTGTTTTATTTTAGTTTCTCAAATCAAATCAAACCAAAATTAGATAAACCCAATTAAAATAAATCTTAACCCAATTAAGAACTTAATTTAATCAGATTAAATTAGATTTAAATCTATTTTAATTTTCTAATCAAATTAAAAATTAGGTTGACCCAAGTCCTAATTGAACTATGACTAGTTTTTTCTCGCACTTGGCTTATCCAATAAACCAATTGGACCTGATCCAATCAAGCCCAAACTAAATCTAATTAAATTATATTCAATTAGACTTAATCTCAACCCATTGACTTAATCAAATTAAGCCAATTAGCAATCAAATTGCTAATCGATCCTCCTGCAACACTTGCACTAGGTTAAATGTCAACCGTATTGATCGTTTAATCCTAGAATGATTCTTAATCGTTTAACCCTAGAACGATTCTTAATCATTGATCAACCATCTGATCGGATCGTGAACTCTAATGTGTGTGACCTCATAGGTCTGAACCTAAGCCGGTAGCACAAGAATAAATTTTTATACCAATCGAAGTGACCATCTAGCAATGGTACCCAACGATCGGATAGGTTGAATGTGTAGAACAACATCCTTAGAACCCATGCAGATATAGTTTCCATATAATTCATTCCCTTGACCAAAATGATCATAGGACATCTCAGAGTTTAACTGTGATTAGGTTGTCCACATTGTATTTCAAAATATCAAATCCATCTGATGGATTACCTTGGCCAAGATTTTACTAAATTGAAATACAGTAACTCATTCTTCTCCAACTCTTGGAGTGGTCAATCCCATCTCAATCACACTCTGACTTCGTAAGTACTTGACTGTGCCCAGAAGCCTTCCATCACTGAATTAGAAATTCAGTTAGTCCAATACCAAAGCACAGCGAGTTGCTTGCAAGTCACTGAGGCGATCTCAGATCTAAGAGATACTTATACCTATATCCCATCAGAGACATTCTCGATAGCAGAATGCTTTGGAGTTGGTTATGTTTAATGATGATGTACCTTTATATCTCACCTGTATATCATATCAGTGTCTCCACACTCCTTGATTAAGAGGACAACCAACCCATATGGCCTACAGTGACCTATGCTCGATAGAAGCTGTCGTCCTTATTAACAGCCTATCATTTGATCATGAACAATTTTAAGGACTAATCGATAAATCCTCTCTTTATCGAACTTAAATAGTCCTAAGGACTTCATCATAACAACAGAGTTCGTTAGAAGATGAAAACTTATAATGAAAATGCCAAAAAATAAATTTTATTTATTAACAAATCAATTACAATACTTGATTGCTCAACCGTCAACAGCTCGACGATTGGCTTTTGAGACATATTTCTCAATAACTCCCACTTATCCTAAAGCTACTTGGCATAGTATCTAATACCTATCTTTGACTTGTGATTGTCGAACTCCTTTATCGCCAGGGCTTTAGTGAAGGGGTCAGCCAGATTCTCCTTTCTGTCGATCTTCTGAAGGTCGACATCACCTCGATCCATGATCTCCCAAACCAGGTGAAAGCAGCGCAAAATGTGCTTCGTCCGCTGGTGTGCTTTGGGTTCTTTCGCTTGAGCTATGGCACCAGTGCTGTTGCAGTAGAGCAGGACCAGACCATCGAGGGAAGGTGCTACTCCAAGCTCGATGATGAATTTTCTCAGCCACACAGCTTTCTTCTCGATATCCGATGCTACGATGTACTCCACCTCACAAATAGAGTCTGTCACAGTATGCTGCTTGAAACTCTTCCAGCAGATGGCTCCACCATTTAGAATAAAGATATAACCCGACACGCTTCTGCTATCATCATGGTTAGATTGAAAGTTGGAGTCTATGAATCCCATAAGTTTCAGATCTGACCCGCCATAAACCAACCATTGGTCCTTAGTATTTCTCAAATACTTAAAGATGGCTTTAACCACTTTCCAGTGATTTTCTTCAAGATCAGATTGGCATCTACTCACTACTCCTAGTGAGTATACCACATCTGACCTTGTATATGTCATGGCGTATAGGATAGATCCCACAACCGAAGCATATGGGACTCTACTCATACGCTCTCTCTCTTCAGGAGTTGTCAGATAATCCTTCTTAGAGAGAGAAATTTCATGGCCTATCAGTAGATAGCCCTTTTTGGAATTCTCCATGCTGAACCTCTTCGGCACAGTGTCTATGTACATGGACTGAGATAACCCAAGCATCTTTTTAGATCTATCCCTATAGATCTTCATCCCTAGGATGTAGGATGCTTCACCCAAGTCCTTCATGGAGAACTACGATGACAACCAAACTTTTATTCCCTATAATGCAGGGATGTCATTTTCGATTAAGAGAATATCATCCACGTACAAGACAAAAAATACCACAACTGGACCATTTGCCCATTTATAGATGCAAGGCTCTTCTCCATTTTTTACGAAGCCATACGTTTTGATCACCTTATCAAAATGCATGTTCCAACTCCGAGAAGCTTGCTCAATCCATAAATGGATCTCTGAAGCTTGCACACCTTGGACTCATCTATGGATGTAAACCCCTCAGGTTGTATCATATACACCTCTTCGGTCAGCTCTCCATTCAAGAAAGCTGTCTTTACATCCATAAGCCAGATCTCATAATCCAGATGGGTAGCTATTGCAAGCATTATCCGAATGGATTTGAGCATTACCACAGGAGAAAACCTTCAAGCCATTTTTTGAGATCAGATCTCTGCATTGCATCCATATAGGTGATCGGATCTTCATCGTTCTCATCGAGTTCGATAGGATCACCGTCCCGGACCAAGAAATCATAGTATCGGTCCGGCTGATGCGGTACTCTATCAGATCGCCTTAATGGTGCAGATACATTGAGCTCCAAATCTGATCTAATCAAATTCGATTCAGGTTCAGCTGTTGGTGTCAGTCCTTCTACCTGTTGAACTTCATCAAGTTCAAGCTTAGAGGCAATGGTTCCTTCACCAAGGAACTCCTTTTTTAAAAGGGTTGCCTTAAGGCTGACGAACATCTTTTGTTCAACAGCATGGTAGAAAAAATATTCTTTGATCTCTTTGGGGTACCCTATGAATGTGCATTTCTCAGACCTAGATCCGAGTTTATCTGTAACTAACCGTTTGACATAGGCCGGGCACCCCCAGACCCTAAGGTGTGAAAGTGCTGGCTTATACCCTATACATATCTCATATAAAGTCTTAATTACAGATTTACTTGGAATCCTATTTAATAGATAACAGGCTAATTCGAGAGCATATCCCCAGAAGGATATTGGCAAGCTGGCAAAACCCATCATGGATCGGACCATGTCTAACAGAGTCTGATTTCTCCTTTCAGACACACCATTATACTGTGGTGTTCCTGGAGGAGTCCATTGAGAGAGAATCTCATTCTCTCCTAGGTATGTGAGAAACTCACCAGAAAAGTATTCCCCTCCTCGGTCAGATCGAAGAGTTTTAATACTCTTTCCAGTTTGTTTTTCTACTTCACTTTGAAATCGTTTGAACATTTCAAATGAATCCGACTTATGTTTCATCAGATAGACATATCCATATCTGGATAGATCATCCGTAAAAGTGATGAAGTAGAAATATCTACCTCTAGCACTTATGCTCATGGGCCCGCATACATCAGTATGTACTAGGCCCAAGAGCTCAGTAGCCCTCTCACCTTTTTCAGTAAAAGATGACTTGGTCATTTTACCACGAAGACAGGACTCACAGGTTGGAAGTGATTCACAATCACTGGCTTCGAGGATTTCCTCTTGAGTCACCCTGTTTATTCTATTCTTGTTTATATGACCTAGCCTACAGTGCCATAAGTAGATATCTGACACACTATCTAATCTAGAGTGCTTGCCAGTGGAATAGACTCTTATCGGGCTTGATCTTTCTAGTCTGGTCCTGCACTGATGTCCCAACCTAAACTTGCACCTTCTTCACTTTCTTCTTCTTGTTCTTCTTCCCTTTCTCAAAGGGTTGAGAACCAGAGGGCGAACCTCCCACTAAGGTCACCGACTCCTTGTGGAGTTGGTGATCCTTCTCAAAGTTCTGAAGCAACCCCAGTAACCCATGGTCATTTACTTCAGGCTTTGTCATTCTATAATGAGTGAGGAATGAGAGATAAGACTTGGACAATGAGTTCAGTATTGCATCTTTCCCAAGCTACTCATGCAAGG
The DNA here is from genome assembly GCF_000442705.2 of Elaeis guineensis. Lineage (NCBI taxonomy): Eukaryota > Viridiplantae > Streptophyta > Magnoliopsida > Arecales > Arecaceae > Elaeis > Elaeis guineensis. The sequence continues at coordinate 101,207,025 of NC_025996.2, read as the reverse complement.
AAAAATCGAGCTTGCTCAAACGCTCCATCAGCTCGATCATGTACAATACATGATCAGGGACAGAGGCACCATCCCGTATTTTGGTGTTGAAGATGGCACAACTAGTCTTGTGCCTCTCCACGTCATCGGGTGTACCAAAGGCATCCTCCAACCCTTGAAGCATGTCCTTTGGCTGAGCCATCTCAAATTTGCGACTGAACTCATTGCTTATGGCAGCCAGCATGATGCAGCACATCATTGTCTGATCACTGAGCCACTTCTGATAAATATCTTTGACTGTTCCACGTGTATTGGCAGCTGGCTCCTCAGGTGCTGGATCCATTGTCACATATAGGATCTGTTCATGCTCCAGAACTATCTTCAACTTTCGGTACCAGCTACCGAAGTTGGGTCCCACCAACTTATCATTGTCCAACAATGATTGGAGCGATAGGAAAGTGGCCATATCTGTACAAGAAAAAACCATAACCTAATTAGTAATTGATTCATTAAACCTAAAGATTTGGACTTTAATCAAAAGGTTTCTTCCACTATTTTATTTGACTTGATAGCTTCTACCTCCAATTCGAGGAATTACCCTAATTCCTTAGTGGGTACTAGAATCCACATAGACTGCACACAAGTCCAACTTTGGTTGGCTAATCTATGTACATCTAAGGGTAGGTTCATAACTAATTATTTCTCTAAATATTTTTAGTAATTTTAATTTTGCCCCAGTCCCTAATCTATGGGCTTTGGCCTCTGCTGAAAAGGTCTGGTTAGGTCCATCCATTAACATGACCATACTTAGCCCATCTAGCCAATGAATGATTAGGCCCAACTTTGGTTGGCTAACCTAACCACCATTTAGAAAGATGCAGTCAAGAAATCATATTATGAATGATAATTCCATCAGCCGATAAGCACCAGGCCTTTGGGCCTCCAATGATTATCCAACTGATGGACCCATTATCATCCACTTAATGGGAGGCTATGATCTAATTATCACCATAACTATTTTATTTTAAGGATCAAATAATTTTAGAGAATTTAATTGATTTAGAGGATGAGGTCAGATGAACCAGCTTATCATGATCCTTCCACTGGCTTCACCAAGTCAGCTTAAGGGAGACCATTAAAAGGGCTGGTCGAGGAGCACCTAAATCAGTCACACTGATTTACCTAGCTGACATGGGTCAGCTCGAGTAGTCAAGTGATCCAATCAAAATATAATTTCACCAAGAGGCCAGGTAAGTTCGATCGGTGGGAGGGTCTGCCAAAGCTTGCCTTAGACACCATCAGAAATGGCCAAGTAAGCGGCCTCCCAATTAAAAACCACCGATCTGGTTTACTTTAGATATCAATTGGTTTAATTAGTTTTGATTGGATTAATCTAACAGTTCGTGCTAGACCGCTTAGTCAAGAATCAAGTCTATTTGGTTCTCGTTAAAGACATGGACTTGACCAACTACAACTATTGTAATTGATCTAGAGAATCCTTGACCTAATCTATGACAACAATTGATTAGATTTAGTCAATTCTCTAATTAAATCCATCTTTAATCTAACCTTAGGTCTAACCCAATTAATGGACCTAATTCCTACTAACCCATTAACCCAATATGTTATGATTTGTATCTTAGGTTCTTCAATTCACAATTCTAGAACTTAATCAAAACAATTTCTTAATTCTCAATTAAGTTTTGGACTGAGGGTTAGGGTTTGGCTTTTTGAAAATAATTTTTATTTTTGTAAAATAATTTTACAACATGGTTCCACCAACTAAGTTGCATGTTTGATTCATAATCAAGATGCAAATAAAATAAACATGAAACTTCTTTAGATCTAATCTAAACAGGTTCATGTAATTGAAACAATTTTAACTTTAAACTGCGCAAATTTTTCAGACAAAAATATGATGGTTCTTTGCACATGTTATATTAACAAAGAGATTTTATTTTAGATTTAAATATCTTTTAAATCTAATAAATTATAAATTTAATCTAGATCATATCTAACAAATTTATGATTAAAGATAGATCTACACAAACTAAGACAACCTCTGCATTGTAAGGGGTAAACCTTTCAGTAGGACAACCTTACAGTTTGTGATTGATCTAAAAATTTTAATTTTAGATTTAATAATCAGATTATAAATTAAATCTAACCTAAGAAATAATCTAAGCATATATAAATAATCATATAATAAACAACCTAGGCTCTGATACCAATTGAAGGAACCAGATCTAGGGTTTCAGGGTTAGATCTTGAAACTTCTTCAAGATCATGCAGCAGAAGACTAAAATAAATCTAAAATTATTTTATAAAATCAAAAAATCCCTAGATCTAAAATCCTATTACATGATTATTACATGATATTAAATCAAAAATTAAAATATATAAAGAATGAACTACATGTTGATCATATCAACATGTTTCTATGCTACATCTAATGTATGTAATAAACAATAGATCAGATCTATTACCTTGCAAGTTAGACATTCTAACCTTGTTGATCTGAGCTTGAGGATAATATTGTGAGCTGCACATGCATTCGGCTTCTAGGAGTCGTCCACACGAGCCCACGAATCTCGATCAGAAGTCCTACTCTAGGAAATCAGCACAGTATTCTAGTACTGCACTGATCCTTCTTCGATGGTTGATCAGGTGCCTCCTTCTTCTTGATTTGGACACTTCCAAAGATGAGAAGTAGAAGGAGAAATTTTAGATCTGAGACGCTATTAGAAAACTCAAGATGGAAGAAGGGAAGAGATGAACACAACAACCCTAGAAGAAGACCCTCTTCTTCTTTTCTTTGCTCTCTCTAGACACCCTATCTTGTGTCTATTATATCTCCATGCCCCAACCTTCTTTCTCTCTGATTTTTGGATACCCCAAAGAAATCTCTCTGATATATTTTTTAAAAAATTTCATAAAAGAATTTATTTTATGTAGAGAGATATGATAGAGTCCTTGTGTAGGTCAAATACCTAGTCACAAGGTTTATCCAAACGTGGCAAGATAAGGGGTGCCCAACTCTTGGGCGCCCCCTCCTTCTTTTTGTGCGTGGACCAACAGAAAAGGATACCTATTAGGTGCCATAAAAGTTATAAAAATTTTAGAAAAAATCTGGATAAAATGGGTGCAAAAAGGAAAGAATTTTGGATTTCTAAAACTCTATCTCATAGAATTTGAAATCTAAACTTATTCCTTCTTTGATTTGATCCACAACCATCTTCCATGTAAGAAAGAAGAGAGGAAACCTTTTGGGCATGGTGAAGGCCTGGGAGAGGATTTTTGTCGCACAAAATAAGAGGAAATTGGCATGGAATAAGAGAGAGGGCGTGGGGGGCTTATGTGGTGCAAGGTAGAATCCTAGTCTTATAAGGATTCTATCTTATGACTTATTTTAATTTGGTTTCTCAAACCAAATCAAACCAAAATTAGATAAACCTAATTTAATCAGATTAAATTAGATTTAAATCTATTTTAATTTTTTAATAAAATTAAAAATTAAGTTGATCCAAGTCCTAATTGAACTAGGACTAGTTTTTCCTTGCACTTGGCTTATCCAATAAACTAATTTGACTTGATCCAATCAAGTCCAAACTAAATCTAATTAAATCATATTTAATTAAACTTAATCTCAGCCCATTGGCTTAGTCAAATTAAGCCAATTAGCAGTCGAATTGCTAATCGATCCTCCTGCAACACTTGCACTAGGTTAAATATCAATCGTATTGATCGTTTAACCCTAGAATGATTCTTAATTATTGATCAACCATCCGATCAGATCGTGAACTCTAATGTGTGTGACCTCATAGGTCCGATCCTAAGCCGATAGCATAGAAATAAATTTTTATACCAATCGAAGTGACCATCTAGTAATAGTACCTGATGGCCAGATAGGTCGAATGTGTAGAACAACATCCTTAGAATCTATGCGGATATAGTTTCCATATAATTCATTCCCTTGATCAAAATGATCATAGGACACCTCAGAGTTCATCTGTCAACTCTGATCAGGTTGTCCACATTGTATTTCAAAATATCAAATCCATCTGATGGATTATCCTGGCCAATATTTTGCTAAATTGAAATGCGGCGACTCATTCTTCTCCAACTCTTGGAGTGGTCAATCCCATCTTGATCACACTCTAACTTCGCAAGTACTTGACTGTGTCCAGAAGCCTTCCATCACTGAATTAGAAATTCAGTTAGTCCAGTACCAAAGTACAGTGAGTTGCTTGCAAGTCACGGAGGCGATCTCAGGTCTAAGGGATACTTATACCTATATCCCATTAGAGACATTCTCGATAGCAGAATACTTTAGAGTTGGTCACGTTCAATGATGATGTATCCTTACATCTCATCTGTATACCATACTAGTGTCTCCACACTCCTTGGTTAAGAGGACAACCAACCTATATGGCCTACAGTGACTTATGCTCGATAGAAGATGTCGTCCTTATTAACAGCCTATCATTTGGTCGTGAATAATTTTAAGAACTAGTCGATAAATCCTCTCTTTATCAAACTCAAATAGTCCTAAGGACTTCATCATAACAACGAAGTTTGTTAGAAGATGAAAACTTATGATAAAAATACCAAAAATATTTTTATTTATTAACAAATAAATTATAATATTTGGTTGCTCAACTGTCAACAGCTTGACGATTGGCTTTTGGGACATATTTTCCAAAAGCAAAACTTACACACATCCAGCCTCTAGGAGTCATCCACACGAGCTCACGAATCACGATCAGAAGTTCTGATCCAAAAAATCAGCACAGTGTGCTAGTACTGCGCTGATTCTTCTTCGATGGTCGATCAGATGCCTCCTTCTTCTTGATTTGGACTCTTTCAAAGATGAGAAGTAGGAGAAGGAGTTTTAGATGTGAGACACTCTCAAAAAACTCACAGATGGAGGAAGGGAAGAGGTGAACACAGCAACCCTAGAAGAAGACCCTCTTCTTCTTCTCTTTGCTCTCACCTAGATACTTAGTTTTGTATCTATTATATCTCCATGCCTCAACACCCTTTCTCCTTGATTTTTACATGCCCCCAAGGTCTCTCAATGATCTATAATCTATGAAAATTTTAAGAATAAATTTATCTTAAATAATGAGATATGAAGAATCCTTGTCTAGGTTAAATACCTAGTCAAGAAAAATCCAAACAGGGCAAGACAAGTGGTGCCCAACTCTTGGGCACCCCCTCCTTTTTCTGCCATAAATCTCCAGCAAAGGGCACACAATATATGCCATAAAAGCCTTAAAAATTTCAAAAAAAAATTGAGTAAAATCAGTGCCATAAGGAAAGAGTTTTGGTTTCCTAAAATTCTATCTCATAGAATTTGAAATCCAAACTAATTCCTACTTTGACTTGATCCACAACCACATTCCATGTAAGAAAGAAAGAGTGGAAAGCTTTGGGCATGCATGAAGGCCTGGGAGAGAAGGTTTTGTCACACAAAATAAGAGAGAGTGGGTGTGGGGGCTAAGGTGGCGCAAGGTGGAATCCTAGTCTTACCAGGGTTCAATCTATGACTTATTCGAATTTGGTTTCTCAAACCAAATCAAACTAAAACCAAATCAACTCAATTAAAATAGGTTTAATCCAATTAAGAACTTAATTTAATCAGATTAAATTATATTTAAATCTAATTTAATTTTCTAATCAAATTAGAAATTAAGTTGACCCAAGTCCTAATTGAACTAGGACTAGTTTTTCCTTGCACTTGGCTTATCCAATAAACCAATTGGACTTGATCCAATCAAGTCTAAATCAAATCTAATTAAATTATATTCAATTAGACTTAATCTCAGCCATTGGCTTAATCAAATTGAGCCAATTAGCAATCAAATTGCTAATCGATTCTCCTGGAACACTTGCATTAGGTTTAATGTCAATCGTATTGATCGTTTAACACTAGAACGATTCTTAATCATTGATCAACCATCTGATCGGATCATGAACTCTAATGTGTGTGAACTCATAGGTCTGGACCTAAGTCAGTAGTATAGAAATAAATTTTTGTACCAGTCGAAGTGACCATCTAGCAATGGTACCCGACGGCTGGATAGGTCGAATATGTAGAACAACATTTTAAGAACCCATGCGGATATAGTTTCCATATAATTCATCCCCTTGACCAAAATGCTCATAGGATATCTCAGAGTTCAACTGTCAACTCTGATCAGGTTGTCCACATTGTATTTTAAAATATCAAATCCATCTAATGAATTATCCAAGTCAAGATTTTGCTAAATTGAAATACAGCGACTCATTCTTCTCCAACTCTTGGAGTGGTCAATCCCATCTTGATCATACTCCAACTTCGTAAGTACTCGACTGTGCCCAGAAGTCTTCCATCACCGAATTAGAAATTCAGTTAGACCAGTACCAAAGCACAGTGAGTTGCTTGCAAGTCACTGAGGCGATCTCAGGTCTAAGGGACACTTATACCTATATCCCATCAGAGACAGTTTCGATATCAAAATGCTCTGGAGTTGGTCACGTTCAATGATGATGTACCCTTACATCTCACCTATATACCATACCAGTATCTCTACACTCCTTGTTTAAGAGGACAACCAACCCATATGGCCTATAGCGATCTATGCTCGATAGAAGCTGTCGTCTTTATTAACAGCCCATCATTTGATCGTGAACAGTTTTAAGGACTAATCGATAAATCCTCTCTTTATCAAATCTAAGTAGTCCTAAGGACTTCATCACAACAACAAAGTTCATTAGAAGATGAAAACTTATGATGAAAATGCCAAAAATATATTTTATTTATTAACAAATCAATTACAATACAAGGTTTCTCAACCGTCAACAGATTGATGATTGACTTTTGGAACATATTTTCCGACAATAACTAGATCATAGCCTCCCATTAAGTAGATGATAATGGGTCCATCAGTTAGATAATCATTGGAGGCCCAAAGGCCTGGTGCTTATCGGCCGATGGAATTGTCATTCATAATATGATTTCTTGACTGTATCTTTCTAAATGGTGGTTAGGTTAGCCAACCAAAGTTGGGCCTAATCATTCATTGGCTAGATTGGCCAAGTATGGTCATATTAATGGTTGGACCTAACCAGACCTTTTTAGTGGAGGCCAAAGCCTACTGATTAGGGACTGGGACAAAATTAAAATTACTAAAAATTATATAGAGAAATAATTAGTTATGAACCTACCCTTAGATATACATGGGTTGGCCAACCAAAGTTGGACTTGTGTGCAGTCTAAGTGGATTCTAGTACCCACTAAGAAATTAGGATAATTCCTCAAATTGGAGGTAGAGGCTACCAATTCGAATAAAATAGTGGGAGAAATTTTTTGATTAAAGTTCAAATCTTTAGGTTTAATGAATCAATTACTAATTAGGTTATGATTTCTCTTTGTGCAGATATTGCCACTTTCCTATCTCTCTGATCATTGTTGGACAATAAAAATTTGGTAGGACCCAACTTCGGTAGATGGTACCCAAAGTTGAAGATAGTCCTGGAGCATGAACGGATCCTACATATGATAATGGATCCTGCACCTGAGGAGCCAGCTACCAATGCACGTGGAACAGTCAGAGACACTTACCAGAAGTGGCACAATGACCAGACCACGGTGCACTGTATCATCTTGGCTGCCATGAGCAACGAGTTTAGTCGTAGATTTGAGACGGCTCAGCCAAAAGACATGAGCAGCTTGGGAAAGATGTAATACTGAACTCGCTATCTAAGTCTTATCTCCCAATCCTCACTCATTATAGAATGACAAAGCCTGAAGTAAACTACCACGGGTTACTGAGGTTGCTTCAGAACTTTGAGAAGGATCACCAACTCCACAAAGTGTCGGTGAACTTAGTGGGAGGTTCGTCTTCTGGTTCTCGATCCTTTGAGAAAGGAAAGAAGAATAAGAAGAAGAAAGTGAAGAAGGTGCAAGTTCAGGCAAGAACATCAGTGCAGGGCCAGACCAGAAAGATCAAGCCCGATAAGAGTCAAGCTGAATGCTTCTTTTGCAAGAAGCGGGGCACTGAAAGAAAAACTGTCCTCAGTACATTGCCTCCCTGGATCCGAACAGACAGAGAAAGAAGCAAGCTATTGCTGAACAAGGTATTTATATGATAACTCCTTGCAATTTCTCTATTTGTGATATAACTGACTGGGTACTCGATACCGATAGCCCTGACTATATTTGCAATTCATTGCAAGGATTGCAGGTCAGTAGGAGATTCGAGCAAGATGAGAGGTTCCTGAACGTTGGAGATGGAAGATCAGTTCCAGTTCTAGCATTAGGAATCTTGAAACTTGTATTTGAGTCCCATACCGTTGTTCTTAATGATTGTCATTTCTGTCCCAGTTTCTTTTTAAATGTTATTTCTGTAGGCCTTTTGGCCAAAAATGATTATGAAATTTTAATAAAGAAACAAGTTTGTAATATCATTATGAATGGTGTTACTATTTTTTATAGACATTTGAACAATGGTGTGTATATGTTATCACAACCTGTTAACGTAGTCTATTCTACAGGTAAGCATTCTAGATTAAATAATGTATCAGATATCTACTTATGGCACTGTAGGCTAGGTCATATAAAAAAGAACAGGATAAACAGGTTGACTCAAGAGGGAATCTTCGAAGTCAGTGATTGTGAATCACTTCCAACCTATGAGTCCTGTCATCTTGATAAAATGACTAAGTCACCTTTTACTGAAAAAGGTGAGAGAGTTACTGAGCTCTTGGGCCTAGTACATACTGATGTATGGGACCCATGAGCACAAGTGCTAGAGGTGGATATTTCTACTTCATCACTTTCACGGATGATCTATCCAGATATGGATTGTCTATCTGATGAAACATAAGTCAGATTCATTTGAAATGTTTAAACGATTTCGAAGTGAAGTAGAAAAATAATCTGGAAAGAGTATTAAAACTCTTCGGTCTGACCGAGGAGGGGAATACCTTTCTAGTGAGTTTCTCACATATCTAGGAGAGAATGGGATTCTCTCTCAATGGACTCCTCCAGGAACACAACAGCATAATGGTATGTCTGAAAGGAGAAATTGGACTCTGTCAGACATGATCCGATCCATGATGGATTTTGCCAGCTTGTCGATATCCTTCTGGGGATATGCACTCGAATCGACCTGTTATCTGTTAAATAGAGTTCCAAGTAAGTCTGTAATTAAGACTCCATATGAGATATGGACAGGGCGTAAGCCAGCACTTTCACACCTTAGGGTCTGGGGGTACCTGGCCTATGTCAAACGGTTAGTTACAGATAAACTTGGACCTAGGTCTAACAAATGCACATTCATAGGGTACCCCAAGGAGATCAAAAGATTTTTTTTCTACCATGCTGATGAGCAAAAGGTGTTCATCAGCCTTAAGGCAACCTTTTTAGAAAAGTAGTTCCTTGGTGAAGGAACCGTTGCCTCTAAGGTTAAACTTGATGAAGTTCAACTGGTAGAAGGACCGACACCAATAGCTGAACCTGAGTCAGATTTGATTAGATTAGATCTAGAGCCTAATATATCTGCACCATTAAGACGATCTGATAGAGTACCGCATTAGTCGGATAGATACTATGATTTTTTTATCTGAAACGGTGATCCCATCAAACTCGATGAGAATGATGAGGATCCGATCACCTATATGGATGCAATGCAGAGACTTAATTTTGAGAAATGGCTTGAAGCCATGAAATCCGAAATGGAGTCCATAAAGGTCAATGATGTATGGACATTGGTTGACCCACCTGAAGGGGTTAAACCCATTGGGTATAAATGGGACTTCAAAAGGAAGAGGGGCGCAGATGGAAAGGTGGAGACCTATAAAGTCCATCTGGTTGCCAAGGGGTATCGTCAACATTATGGTATTGACTATAATGAGACGTTCTCCCCTGTGGCATTGCTCAAATCCATTCGGATAATGCTTGCAATAGCTGCCCATCTGGATTATGAGATCTGGCAGATAGATGTAAAGACAGCTTTCCTGAATCGAGAGCTGATCGAAGAGGTGTATATGATACAACCTAAGGGGTTTACATCCACAGATGAGTCCAAGGTGTGCAAGCTTCAAAGATCTATTTATCGATTGAAGCAAGCTTCTTGAAGTTGGAACATTCATTTTGATAAGGTGATCAAAATGTATGGCTTCGTTAAGAATGAAGAAGAGCCCTACATCTATAAATGGGCAAATGGTTCCATTGTGGTATTTCTTGTCTTGTACGTAGATGACATTCTCTTAATTGGGAATAACATCCCCGCACTACAGGGAATAAAAGTTTGGTTGTCATCGCAGTTCTCCATGAGGACTTGGGTGAAGCATCCTACATCCTAGGGATGAAGATCTATAGGGATAGATCTAAAAGGATGCTTGGATTATCCCAGTCCACGTACATAGATACTGTGCTGAAGAGATTCAGCATGAAAAATTCTAAGAAGGGTTATCTAACATCCCCGCACTACAGGGAATAAAAATTTGGTTGTCATCGCAGTTCTCCATGAGGACTTGGGTGAAGCATCCTACATCCTAGGGATGAAGATCTATAGGGATAGATCTAAAAGGATGCTTGGATTATCCCAGTCCACGTACATAGATACTGTGCTGAAGAGATTCAGCATGAAGAATTCTAAGAAGGGTTATCTACCGATAGACCATGAAATTTCTCTCTCTAAGAAGGATTGTCCAACAACTCCTGAAGAGAGAGAGCGTATGAGTAGAGTCCTATATGCTTCGATCGTGGGATCTATCATGTACGTCATGACATGTACAAGGCCAAATGTGGTATACTCACTAGAGTAATGAGTAGATCTAATCTGATCCTGGAGAAAATCATTAAAAAATGGTTAAAGCCATCCTTAAGTATTTGAGACATACTAAGGACCAATGGTTGGTTTATGGTGAGTCAGATCTGAAACTTATGGGGTTCACAGACTCCAGCTTTGAATCTGACCATGATGACAGCAGAAGCATGTTGGGTTATATCTTTACTCTGAATGGTGGAGCCATTTGCTGGAAGAGTTCTAAGCAGTATATTGCGGCAGACTCTATTTGTGAGGTGGAGTACATCGCAGCATCGGATGCCGCGAAGGAAGCTGTGTGGCTGAGAAAATTCATCATCGAGCTCAGAGTAGCACCCTCCATCGATGGTACGATCCTGCTCTACTGCGACAGCATTGGTGCCATTGCTCAAGCAAAGGAACCCAAAGCACACCAGCGATGAAGCACATTTTGCACCGCTTCCACCTGGTCCGGGAGATCGTGGATCTAGGTAACGTCGACCTTCAGAAGATCGACAGAAAAGAGAACCTGGCTGACTCCTTCACTAAAACCTGGCGATAAAGGAGTTCGACAATCACAAGTCGAAGATGGGTATTATATACTATGCCGAGTGGCTTTAGGACAAGTGAGAGTTGTTGAAAAATATGTCCCAAAAGTCAATCGTCAACCTGTTGATGGTTGAGCAACCTTGTATTATAATTGATTTGTTAATAAATAAAATATATTTTTGATATTTTCATCATAAGTTTTCATCTTCTAATGAACTCCATTGTTGTGATGAAGTCTTTAGGACTATTTAGGTTCGATAAAGAGAGGATTTATCGATTAGTCCTTAAAACTGTTCACGACCAAATGATGGGCTTAATAAGGATGATAGCTTTTATCGAGCATAGGTCGCTGTAGGCTATATAGGTTGGTTATCCTCTTAACCAAAGAGTGTGGAGATACTGGTATGGTATACAGGTGAGATGTAAGGGTACATCATCATTGAATGTGACCAACTTCAAAGTATTCTGCTGTCGAGAATGTCTCTGATGGGATATAGGTATAAGTGTCCCTTAAACCTAAGATCGCCTCAGTGATTTGCAAGCAACTCACTGTGCTTTGGTACTGGACTAACTGAATTTCTAATTCAGTGATAGAAGGCTTCTGAGCACAGTCAAGTACTTGCGAAGTCAGAGTGTGATCAAGATGGGATTGACCACTCCAAGAGTTGGAGAAGAATGAGTCGCTGTATTTCAATTTAGCAAAATCTTGGCTAGGGTAATCCATCAGATGGATTTGATATTTTGAAATACAATGTGGACAACCTGATCAGAGTTGACAGTAGAACTCTGAGGTGTCCTATGAGTATTTTATCAAGGGGATGAATTATATGGAAACTATATCCGCATGGGTTCTAAGGATGTTATTCTACACATTCGACTTATCTGACCGTCGGGTATCATTGCTAGATGGTCACTTCGATTGGTATAAAAATTTATTTCTATGCTATCGATTTAGGTTCGGACCTATGAGGTTACACACATTGGAGTTCACGATCCAATTGGATGGTTGATCAACGATTAAGAATCGTTCTAGGGTTAAACGATCAATATGATTGACATTTAACCTAGTGCAAGTGTTGCAGGAGGATCGATTAGCAATTTGATTGCTAATTATCTTAATTTGATTAACCCAATGAGCTGAGATTAAGTCTAATTGAATATGATTTAATTAGATTTAGTTTGAACTTGATTGGATCAAGTCCAATTGGTTTATTGGATAAGCCAAGTGCAAGAAAAAACTAGTCCTAGTTCAATTAGGACTTGGGTCAACCTAATTTTTAATTTAATTAAAAAATTAAATCAGATTTAAATCTAATTTAATCTGATTAAATTATATTCTTAATTAGGTTAAGATCTATTTTAATTGGGTTGATTTGGTTTTGGCTTGATTTGATTTGAGAAATCAAATTTAAACAAGTCATAGATTGAATCCAAGTAAGACTAGGATTCCACCTTGCGCCACCTTAGCCCCCCACGCCCACTCTCTCTTATTTTGTGCGACAAAGCCTTCTCTCCCAGGCCTTCACGTATGCCCAAAGCTTTCCATTCTTTCTCTCTTACATGAAATGTGGTTGTGGATCTAGTTAAAGTAGGAATTAGTTTGGATTTCAAATTCTATGAGATAGAATTTTAAGAAACCAAAACTCTTTCCTTATGCACTGATTTTACCTAGATTTTTTGTGAGATTTTTATGGCTTTTATGGCACATATTGTGCACCCTTTGCTGGTGGTCCATGACAGAAAAAGAAAGAGGGGGTGCCTTGAAAGAAAAGTGCCCTATAAGCCAATCGCAAGTGTGTTGCGATGGAACTTTCTTTATAATTTTCCAACTCATGAAATGATATTTATTATTATTTGAGGTATTGATTCATCATATTAGCTATATCTTATTATGTCTAAGATTATGATGAACCCCAAATATTAGAATAATAATTTTAAGAGACATGAATTGATCATGCTAGTGAGACTTAAAATCTTAAAATCCTAATATTAAATATTCCTGGTCATAGGAGCATTGAGTCGGAGATCAATATTTCGGATAGACTGGTACATCCTATGTATGCTCAATGGAGGAGGTGGTAGATCTCACTAGCCACTTGTGTGAGATACTAATACAAGAATGTGGGTGCTCATTTGGAAAATGAGTCCACTGAATTGACTCGATGAAAGAGAACATCTTATGGAAGCCTTATTTGCATGTCAAAGATGGTTCTCTAAGTGAGAGTTGTGCAAGTGATCCTTAGACTTGAAACCACCACAGAATCTTGTGCTCTTAAACCCATATTTTGATTCATACCCAGGCATAGCATTAAGACATGTGCGGGGTGTTCTGGATATGGTGGAGTGTGTATGGAGGTTGTGAGTAGGTCAACATAGAATCAATCACTCCTAATAAGAGGAGATCGCATCCTGTGTATTCTCAATCCTAGATGACTCGAGAAAAGTCTTTTAGTCAAAAGCGGAAGGAGATTAGAAAGAGTTTCTAAGCTTCTTCATTGGAGTCATCATTGGTTAATTAAGAATCGATATGAATATATGTTTGAGTTTGACATGATTCCATACTCATGAATATATTCAGGGTGCAAGGATGATCGAAGAATTGAATTGCACGGTAATTTACCACTGAAGGATATATTTAATATTTTCATCAAATTTTATATCTCTAGGTAGTCATGATATATTGCTAGATATCAATCTTGACTTGTAGGTTTTTGATCGAATTAAAAAATTTAATTCGATTGTTAATTAGAAAGGATTCTAATTGTTGAACTCGGGTTAGCTCGATTGGACCTAAATCGATTAGATTGAAATCTAATCAAATTTGGTTAACTTATATCTGAACCTACTGTTGACTAGATGTAGAACCCAATGGGTCATACACATATAGAAATTGGCCAAAGATCCTTTTGAAAAAGTTGATTGGAATTTTGGATTCAATCAGGGTTACGATAAGCATGCTAGCATGTGTGGAAACCCTTGCTCCTTTGGAGACCAATTTGGTCCCATCTCTTGCTAATTAGCTAGCCCAATTTGGTAGACATTTGGGTCAGGTCATGATACCTGGAAGCAGTCTAAATTGGGGCACTACATCCATGTTAACACCAAATATGAAGAGTCCAAGTTGTGGTGGACTTTTGATGTAAAACAGGTTCTGCCTACAAGTGTTGGCATGGGCAGAGGAAAAAATTTATTTTTTTATGGGATTAAATTATGTATAGTAGCTCACATCACCTTTCATCATCTGGTACACATCTGAAAGTATGGAATATATTTTTTCTGAAATTTTTGGGGAAGAGAAAAAATTAAAAAAAGAAGGATGTCTCACATGTGCGCGCAGAAGCATCATGTCTCTCCATGATTTGGAGAGTTTTTATTCTAATCAAATACTTTCAGATTGGAATGATTTTTTGTGATGAAATTTTTCACTTAATAAAATATTTTTTATAAATTTTTTGAAATTTTTTTAGACTTATCTAGATGCCAAACAGGTGCCATAAGTTGGTCCTGATGCCTGCATGCATGGTGATTAGCACTCGCATGAAGAGGTGCGAGGATAGCATTCTTCTATGAGAATTTTATCACCATTTTTAATTTTTTGGAATCTAGATTGAATCTCTAATCCATGTTGATTTTTGAAGATTTTTTTAATTTTAGAAGGGATGTGAAAACATCCCTTCTTTGGTTGCACACGCACAGACCAGGGTGCTGATCGACGTATCATGGATAAGAGTCCTTCTACTTGAAGAAACTCTTATCTCTAATAATCAGATCAGATATGCCTTTTAGATAAGGCATGTCTCTCTCTTTTGGCATCCCTCTGGTGGCTATAAATAGGTCAGGGCACTGGGTATCCGAAGAATCTAAGAAGGGTTTTCAATTTCTCTCCTGTTGCTCTCTTTTCTTTCTTACAACCTATCTTAGTTTTAGGACAAGGCTTTGGGATTTAAGACAAAGCTTTATCTGGTCTTAACAAGAGTTATAAGGGTCCTAAAGAAGGAGAATCAAAAGTTTAGAGGAGGTTCTAAGAGGGTGAGGTCAGATTCTTGAAGAAACTTGACAAATACGAGGGTAGTCGAGTTCTAGGGGCTAGAACTCTTAAAGCAAGGTGAAGAAGGAGTGTTGTCTTTGGTTCAATTTCTGTGTGGATCACCATTGGAGGGTGGATGCTTGGATGCCTTGTAAAAATTTGGATTAGCACTACGGGTATTCTTCTTATCCTAATTTATATTTATTTTGCTTTGATTATTATAGTCAAGAGTTTCTGGGCATTATGGCTTCTGGTGCATTGGGTGTTTTGAATGAAAATTTTAAACACCTAACCCTTCTGCTGTGCCACCAGAACCCAATAGTGTATCAGAGCCTATCTTGATTTATGTAATCAAAGATTAAATTATTATCTTGATTGTGATCAAGTATGAGTTTTTGGTTTGGTTCAAGTCAGGTCAAGGGTTGAACCCGATTGAACATCCAAATCCTATCATGTCTTAGAGATATGTTTTAAATATAAAATACATGATATATGTTAAAATTTTCTTAGTAGCTTAGTACTCTAATTGAAGTTCATCACCAAGCCTCCGGTCATAAAAGCAAGTAGGGTTCAGAGATCCTCTCTTCCTATTCAATAGGGACTCTTATGACGTGTAGGGATGCCAATGTGATGTTCCAAGAAGAAGAACAGTGAAAAGAGTGTTTTATATTCATACATGTTATTAGAACTTCATGCATATATGATATGCTTGAGATGTTTAGTTATAATCATATGTATGATTCTGCTTCCATATCTTAGAGATATGATAAGATGCCATAATTAGTTGTTATGATTATTAAGATAAAACTATTATAGTGCATTCTTGTGATAGATTGAATTAGGATGTGTTTGAGACCATTAAAGCCCTCATAAAAATCATATTAAGTCGTAGTGTTGTGAACTAGAAGCTGACCTATTTTTTTGAATCGATTAATTAATTGGTGTCTAAGGAGTGTTTCAAGTCAGTGGTTATTTAATTAGTTCTATTGTTGGCCTGATCAATTTTATTGGTGTGTAAGAAAAGCAATGGGGGATCCCATCAATCTTAACACTTTCTGACCAATTAGATTAGTTCGAATCTTGAATGAAGGTAGCTTAGTATTTTAAACACTACTAAAGGCCTTCCTTCATGCTAGGTTAATGTTACATCATGAACTATGGCTAGTTTATTGTGTTACCATAAGGCTTGTCATAAAGATTAATATAACATAATCCTGGTGCATAAAAGATGCTTACGGTAATTTTGGATATACTGCTTTATTGTGCTAATACAAGGGCAATTATATTCATTTTGACTGTATTAAATGAAGGATTTTACTTAACTAAAATATTATAGCTTGTGGTGTTAACACAAGGCTAATAATATTTTAGAGGCCAAGATAAAATATTGAGAATTGCATGAGATGTAATTGGAAAGAGTTTCCTACCTATGAACTCATAAAGATTTTTTGTGTTAACACAAGATCATTATGAGGAATTAAGATCTCAATCCCATTAAGATAAATATAAAATATATCTCGTTTACCATAGGAGAGGACTATAGTATCTGATAAAATAGTGGGAGACATAACTAGTTTTAAAAGTTCTCATCTAGTTATGCATGTCAAACATGAGTGGTCTGCTTATACTATTATTTTATGTAGATTTAAGTCTACATTATGGCTTCTTTATTTTCACCCCATGATACCATAAATAAAATTATGTTGACCGATACAACTATGTGGATTGGTTGAGAAACTTGCAAATTAGGTTTATATTGAAAAAAAACTCCGATGTTCTGGATATTTCTGACCTTAGATTGGTCAGTAATATTGAGAAGATAATGATGTCTGTATTTATATTATTTATGAAAAATTTAGACATTGAGAGTATAATTACAAGAATTATCTTGCAAGATTGAAGCAGGGTGCAAGTGTAACACCAAAAGATATGTATATGATACAGACCTATTTTTTGAGTGATTCAGACTTTGATATTTGGGTATTGGATATCATCTGTGAATCACACATTTGTAATTTATTACAGTGACTATAGAATATCAAAGGTCTGAAAAGAGATGACCTCAGACTTTATAGCACAAGTGGAGAGTCTATTAGCGCAAAGACTGTGGAAACCTATTGAAGGAAAAACTGCCTTTTTCCTTGTAGGATCTTTCAGATTTCATCAAATCTGGGGTAGAATAATTTAAAAAAAAAAATATTCTATATTTATTTCAGATTTAAATCTCTAGATCTAATTTTATTATCTGATTTTAAATTCTAAAATAAATCTAAAAGCATAAGGAAACATGAAATACCTCAAGGGTAATCTGATTACCCTGTAGATGATCGTAGCAAGCCTGAGGTTCTTTTTAGCCACACAATCGTCTGGCCTCTACCAGTATCCACTCAGGCAGGACTTGGATCGTCTTCTCCTTGCACTCTCAGCTCCAAAAATTAGAACTCAATCTGATTAGGAAGATCTTCAAAAGCCTTCCTGAAGTTGGAGCAGCAGCTTGTCGAAAAACTCCTGCAGCCCTTTGTTCAATGCATCACCACGCTTTGATCCTTCACCAGATGGATGCCCAATCTCTTGGGCATGAAGAGGGGAGAGGGAGCACCAGGGAGGATGTGGAGAAGAGGAGGGGTGGCTGGCTTTTGCTGGGTAGGGAGCAGAATTACTTAAACCCTAGGCACAGACAGGGTTTATATAGACCCTGCTGCACTGCGCAGTGCCACATCATTCGACCAATCAAAAAATTTTATTTAATTCAGAAAAATTTTGATTGGTGGAGTGATGTCATTTGATCACATTAGATAAAAACTCCCACCCTCTCTTTTATGTTGGCACCAACATTGGATAAGCACAAGGGAGATGGCGCTCAAGAGTTTATGTGATCAAGACTCCTCTTGATCTTTATTCACTTGGGGCACAAGCCTTGTCCAATTGTGGCACCCACTTTGGTACTTATTTTGGCAGGTGGACACTCCACAAAAAACCTCCAATAACCTCTTGCCAAGTGGCCTTCAGTTTAAGATCCATATGTCAACATTTGACAGATGTCCTAAAATAAAAATGGTAGGTGTCAGGAATTAGCAGGTGTTGTCTTTAATTCATCTCATGAATTAAGACAAGACTTTTCTGAGCTGGACTGGCTCCAGCAGACTGAGAGAAACCTTCTCAAGGTTCTCTGGGTGAGTCAAAACATATTTGGCTCATCGAGATAGAAAAGATTGCACGAGGAGAAAGTTAGGCCCAATCGTGTGCTAGCACGATTTCCTTGAACCTAATTTGATCTAATCCAAATCAATTGGGCTAGCCCAATTGATGACATTCAGATCCTAACCTTTGTTAGTGTGATCCGTTAGGTTCAATTCTATATGGTAATGAGACATGTCATGATCTCATCATCGACATCCGAAACTCCTTTCGATGGACCAGAACTCTTCTGATTCAGACAATTAGAATGATCAATCATCAAGATCATTCTAATTGCTTCCCAAATCCATCAGTGACACCTAGAGTATATGGTGGTAACCCATCAGAACTGAAGACGAACCTCTCGGTGCAGCTACCTGTGTGATTGAGTTCCTCTATCATGAGTCCCGACTGAATTAGGGTTAAGATGAACTCGTCAAACCCAACATCAGTCATATGAATCAATCGATCGATCCAAGTTCGATGTGAAACCCTAATGAAAAACTCTTTTCCATTATTTTACTCTGTCATAGCCATGGGCTTAAGGACTCGATCTTTCGATCATCATAGGACTACTCCTCTCATCTATTGAGTTGATAGATCCCATCTTGGTGCGACCTAGTTCCTACAATGAATGTGCTACAGCCAACATACACCTCAGAGTTTCGAATGGCTAGGAGACCAAGTTATGGTGTAGTCAAACTATAACACACTCAAGGTGAACTGTCAATGCACCTCAGGTCAAAGAACTAGACACACAACTACAGCATCGAGCTAGTCATCGACGAGAAGGTAGACTTCCTTATGACTGCTCGATATGGTCACGCTCAGTACTCTAGTTCTCAATGAATACTGTACTCTCGCTTCGGTGTCTCCACACTGTAGACTCAAGACACATCTACCCTAAGGAAGCGATCGTACACCAACCTTCCGATCGATCACCATCCTCGTGATGATCCTATGGTCAGGAGCTGTTTATGAGTTAGTTATGTAAATTCATGCCTTAAATTTTCAACTCTGAAAATATGAATTGACATTCTACTAACTCAAAGGATGTATCACAGACAAATATACAAATTGATAGAAGAATAACCCATTTATTGATTTATAGTCAAAATTATAAATTTGCCCTTAGATTTGTACAGAATGTGTCAGCCAATCTGGCATCTAGGCACACATCTAACAAACTCCCACTTGACCTAATGCAATTGGCTACATATCTAAGTCCCATCTTCTCAAGGTGGGCTTCGATCTTTTGCTGGCCTAATGGCTTTGTCAGTGGATCTGCCACATATTTGTGGAGTTGACTCTCTTAACCTCGACATAACCTTTTTCGAGTAATCACGGATCAGATGGAATCCCGCTCGATTGCTTGGACTTCTGGTGAGACCTTGGCTCCTTAGCTAGGGCTATGGTGCCATTATTGTCGCAGTAAAGAGGGATGGCATCGATGACATCACTCCAAGCTCTGCGCAAACTTCTTGTACCAGAATGCCTCTTCGCAGCTTCGATGCAGCAATATACTCTGCCTCCATGGTGGAATCAGCAATCACCGTCTGCTTGAAACTCTTCCAGCTAACTGACCATCATTGCAAATGAACAGACTCCAGATGTCGACTTTCGATCATCTATATCAGACATAAAGTCTGAGTCTGTATATCCTGAATCTGGAGTTCTCCATTCTCAAAGACTAGAAACATATCCTTAGTCCTTCTCAAGTACTTAAGGATACATTTCACAGAAGTCCAGTGCTCTTCGTCTGGATTCGACTGATATCTGCTTGTGACACTCACAGCATGGGCTATATCAGGTCGTGTACATAGCATGGCATACATGAGGCTCCCTATTGCCGAAGCATAAGGGATTTTGCTCATGCATTCAATCTCCTCAGGTGTGCTAGGGCACATCTTCTTGGAGAGATGAATGCCATGTCTAAAAGGTACTAAACCTCTTTTGAGTTTTCATGCTAAACCTTTTTAGCACCTCCTCTATGTACATCTTCTGTGAAAGTCCCAGCATCCTATTTGGTCTATCTCTATAGACCTTAATACCCAGTATAAAGGATGCCTCTCCTAGATCTTTCATAGAGAACTCCTTAGACAACCATACTTTGACTGAGGTCAACATGGAATGTCATTCCCAATTAGGAGGATGTCATCTACGTACAATACGAGGAAGACAACTGCGCTCCACTGACCTTTTTGAACACACATGGTTCTCCTCGTTCTTGATGAAACCAAATATTTTGATCACATCATTGAAACAGTATTCCAGCTCCGAGATGCTTGCTTAAGTCATAATGACCTTTGCAGCTGCAACCTTGTGATCATCATCATGGATGTGAAACCAAGTGGCTGTTCCATATAGATATCTTCCTCAAGATGTCCATTTAAGAACGCCGTTTTCACGTCCATCTGCCATATTTCATAATCGAAATAGGCTGCAACAGCAAGCAATGTGCGGATGGATTTTAGCATGGCTACGGGCGAGAAGGTATCCTGATAGTCAATGCCTTCGCTGACTATAACCTTTCGCTACGAGCCTAGCCTTGAATGTCTCTACATTCCCATCTGCACCTATCTTTCTCTTGAAGATCCATTTACACCCAATAGGTACAATACCTTCAGGTGGATCTACCAAGGTCCAGACTTGGTTTGAGTGCATCGAGTCAATTTCTGATCTCATTGCCTCTAACCATTTCTCAGAGTCGATATCTGATATCGCCTCGTCATAGGTCTTGGGATCATCACCATGAGCCCATTTCCATGAGGAATATTTCTCTATATCCTCTTGTATAGTACCTAAGTACCTTTCAGGAGGACAAAAACCTAGTCGATCTACGAGGTGGAAGAGGTTGTGTTAGGACTGGTTCTGATTGATTTGGTTCCTCAGTTCTTTAGCTCGTTGCTCTTGGGAGACATTCTCCTTGAGCTTAATTATTCTTCCGATGCCACCATCTTGAATAAACTATTTTAAAAAAAAATAGCATTTCGACTCACAATCACATTTGGTCTTTCGGAATATAAAATAGTATCCTAATGACTCTTTAGGATATCCTATGAATCGAGCTCTAAAAGACCTGAACTCTAACTTGTCCGCCTGCTGTCTCTTGACATGAGCAGACAACCCAAATTCTGAGATGATTCAGACTTGCTTCTTACCATGCCATATCTCATATGGTGTGGTAGGAACGTTTTAGATGGAATCCCTATTCAATACATATATTACTGTCATGAGATAATATCCCCAAAGAAACTCAGGGAGGTCTGTGAAGCTCATCATGGAACGAACCATATCTAATAGGATCGATTTCTCCATTCTGAAACCCCGTTGAGTTGTGGCGTTCCAGGTGGAGTCCATTGAGAGACTATACCATTGTCCTTAAGATAGTCTAGGAACTTCCGACTAAGGTATTCACCTCCTCGATCTGATCGAAGAACCTTAATGGGCTTTTCTGTTTATTTTTCTACTTCATGTCTGAATTCTTTGAACCTTTCAAAGGCTTCAGACTTGTGTTTCATTAGAAACACATACCTGTACCTAGACATATCATCGGTAAAGATAATAAGTAGACATAGTTGCCTCTAGCCGGCACATCAAATGGGCCGCACACATCCGTATGTACTAGGGCAAGTAGGTCTGTGGCCCTTTCCCCATGTCCTACAAAAGGAGTTTGGTCATTTTCCTTGAAGGCATGATTCACAAATTGGATATGACTCGAAAGTCAACGGACTCAACAGTCCGAATTTCTCCAATTTGTTAACCCTGTCTTCCGCTATATGACCTAGCCTTAGGTGCCACAGATACCTATCATTTAGACTATCTCTAGGCCTTTTAATTCCTATGGCATTTATATTTTGCTCGATATTAAATACAGATACATCAATATGTAGCTGATAGAGACCGTTAATAAGAAAACCATTTGCAATTTATTATTTTCATAAAATATTTACAATGGTCCTTATGAAAGCTAATCACATAGCCTTCTTGTGCTAAACATGAAACAGAAATCAAATTTCTGCTTGCTGCAGGCACATAATAACAATCTCTAAGAACTAAATCTAATCCTATGGTAATCGCAGAGGGTTGGTTTCCACGGCCACAGCAGCAACTCTTGCTCCTTTCCGACGTGTAGGATCATCTCCCCATCCCTCAGCCTCCTGCTCTCCTCAAACCCTGCATAGAAGTGCACAAATGAGCACTAGAACCAGAGTCAAGCACCCAACTGGATGCAGAAGAAATTGTAAGATTAGATTCTAAAAGAGCATACCTCCAGAAGGACCATCCTTCTTGTTCTTCAGGGTGGCCAGGTACTGAGGACAGTTCCGCTTCCAATGGCCGTCTGATTGGCAGTGAAAATATTTTCCTTTTCAGCAGCTTTCTTCTTCGGTTCTGTCTTCTTCTTCTTCCCATCCACCTTCTGCTTCTTCGCAGACTTCTTTTTATTTTCAAAAGATTTTCTCTTGAAAGAAGTCCCTCCACAGTAAGAACTGAGCCTTTTGAACCCTTCATAGAAAGCTCAGCTATAACCAGCATGTTCATTAACTCAGCCAAGGTACACTGCATCTTATGCATATGAAAGTTCATGATGAACTGACCATATGCATCAGACAAGGATTGAAGGATCACATCAGTCTGAAAATCCTTATCTAAGATGACATCGAGCTTCTCAAGCTCCTCAAGATCCTTTATCATTATCAAACAATGATCTTAGACTGACTGTCCATCATGCATTTTAGCCTTAAAAAGTCTTTGACAGACTTGATACTTGGCTGCGCGACTTTGTTCACCAAACAACTCTTGTAGATGAGCCAACATTTGGCGGGTAGTCATAATATTCTCATGTTGGCGCTGCAAGTCATCAGACATTGCACCCAACATGTAGTACCTTGCTTTTTTATCATCATCCATCCACTTTTTCAAAGATGCTCTCTGTTCAGCAGTCGGACGTGCAGGCATGGCAAGTGGGTCCTGGTCCAAGACATACGTCAATTTTTGAAATTCAAAATAATTCTGTAGTTCCTTAACCAGTTCTTGAAATTGGATCCAATCAATCTATGGGTGTCTAGTATTTTGGTTAGGGGGTTGGATGCAGATATGTTTCTGTAGAGAGTCAACAGTTTTTAGTTAGATTTTGTAATCAAACTTAACCAATTTGATTAGGGATTTCATTTTTAAATAAATTAGGCTCTCACTATTTTCTCAGATCCCTACACTCCCTAGGTAGAGATGTGAAAATTTCCATGATTAGTGATTTCTAGTGGGTGGTGCGGTCTCACCGACTGGCTCATCACCTCACCTAACAGTTATTGGTGATGGGTCAACCGATGAGTGGATAACTCTTGTTCAGTGATTCTCTAATCATGGTGTACCCAAAACTTGGTCTCTAATTCATGAAGCTCACCATGCCCAGAATATTGCTCCAACCCTTAGTTAAGTCAAACCCACCATTTGCACGAATTAGATTCCCGATTGGGTCCCTCACCATATCCAGAATATTGAGCCCAATCATCCTCTAATTCGTAGCATCCAATGCCTAATGGACATAGTTGCATCTTTTCGGTGCAACTGAGCCACTGTATCCAGCCGAGAACAATCAACTCCGGAAGGGCCCGCACATCCACAATGTGGAAGACCTTAGACTTAATATTTTTTAGGGAGATTTGATTTAGGTCTCATTAAACTTGGCTTGACATAGTTATAACAATTATGACTAACCTGTGGCATGGGTTAGCTCGAATTGTTAGCCACCTCAAATTAGAACTGGGTCGACACATATGGCAGGTAAGTGAGACCGATGGAAGAGATATGCCATTAACTCGACAAGAATGCATTCGAGTCGAGTAGCTCCCAATTAAAAATCAGTCGGTCGCATCTGTCTAACTTACCTTAGACACCAAATTATCGAACCAGAGCTAATTTGGATTAGCCTACAATCCAGGCTCTAACCACTGAGCCAAATTAGGTCTTATCTTGATCGAGTCACATATGAATGTGATTCGACCTTGACCTAGACTTAATCCTATTAGGCTGGTCAATTATTAGCTTTCATGATCCCACCTAACCAACTTTTGATTCAGTTTGATCAACCGCTAGACCTAATTGAGCTACCCAAGCCGAACCCAATTTTATGAAAATGACTTAGATTTAAATTCTCAATTTTAGATCTAATTTAATTTCATAAGCTTAATTCATTAATTAAGTCTTGGTTCATAAACAAAATATGTAAAATAAATCTTAGGGTTTCAGGATCTAGGATTTTGCAGAAAAGTAAGTTTTGATTTCTGATTAAGGATGAACGCGCAGCACCCCTACACGTCATAAGAACACCCTATTGAATGGAAGGAGAGGGTCTTTAAACCCTACTTTGTTCTTATGACCGACTGCCATAAGGAAATCTTAATCAGAAATATAAATTTAACTACAAAATTATTAGATCTAAATTTACATATCACATATACAATTTAAGATCTAACTAATACATGCTTTGCATACATCTCATGTATCAAAAATTGATCTAATTAACATGCTTTCAGATTTAATACATCACATGTAACATCTAAAAAATAAAATTAAATTAAAATATTTAACATAAAATTTATTCTAGACAGTTACTAGAACAATTCTATAACTAGTCTAGGCATGCAACAGATCAATCTTATGTATTATCCAAATTTTTATTTTTTATTTTTGATCTGAATATAACATTTATATCATCAAAAATAAAAAATAAATTAGATCTAAATTATATTTTAATCTCATTAAAATATAAACTTACAAGACTATTCATAGATCAAACTATTCCTAGTCTAGTCATACATCTCATGCATGTTAGATCTTCTTAGATTTAATTTTAAATATTTTAATTTCAGATCCTATCACATGATGTGACATCTAAATTTTTTTAATATTAGATAATTAAAATTAAAATCAGATCTAAATTAGATCTGAAACTGAGCCATCAACCTGGCTTTGATACCAATTGAAGGAAAAACAGTCTTTTTCCTTGTAGAATCTTTCAGATTTAATCAAATCTGAGATGGAATAATTTTAAAAAAAAATTATCCTATATTTATTTTAGATCTAAATCTCTAGATCTAATTTTATTATTTTATATTAATTCTAAAATAAATCTAAAAATATAAGAAAATATGAAATACCTCAAGGGTAATCTGATTACCCTGTAGATGATCGTAGCAAGCCTGAGGTTCTGATTTAGCCATGCAATCGTCTGGCCTCTACCAGTATCCACTCAAGTAGGACCTGGATCATCTTCACCTCATGACTCTCTGCTCCAAAAATTAGAACTCAATTTGATTAGGAAGATCTTCAAAAGTCTTCCTGAAGTTGGAGCAGCAGCTTGTCGAAAAACTCCTGCAGCCCTTTGTTCAATGCATCACCACGCTTTGATCCTTCACCAGATGGATGCCCAACATCTTGGGCATGAAGAGGGGAGAGGAAGAACTAGAGAGGATGTAGAGAAGAGGAGGGGTGGCTGGCTTTTGCTGGGTAGGGAGTAGAATTACTTAAACCCTAGGCGCAGACAGGGTTTATATAGACCCTGCTGCGCTGTGCAGTGCCACATCATTCGACCAATCAAAAAATTTTATTTAATCTAAAAAATTCTAATTAGTGGAGTGATATCATCTGATCACAGCAGATAAGAACCCCCACCCTCTCTCCTATGTTGGCACCAACATTGGATAAGCACAAGGGAGATGGTGCCTGAGAGTTTATGTTGATCAAGACTCCTCTTGATCTTTATCCAGTTGGGGCACAAGCCTTGTCCAATTGTGGCACCCACTTTGGTGCTTATTTTGATAGGTGGACACTCCACAAAAAACCTCCAATAACCTCTTGTCAAGTGGCCTTCAGTTTAAAACCCATATGTCAATATTTGACAGATGTCCTAAAATAAAAATGGCAGGTGTCAGAATTAGTAGGTGTTGTCTTTAATTCATCTCATGAATTAAGACAAGCCTTTTCTGAGCTAGACTAGATCCAGTCAGACTGAGAGAAACCTTCTAAAGGTTCTCTGGGTGAGTCAAAATATATTTGGCTCAATCGAGATAGAAAAGATTGCACGAGGAGAAAGTTAGGCTCAATCGTGTGCTAGCATGATTTTCTTGAACCTAATTGGATCTAATCCAAATCAATTGGACTAGCCCAATTGATGACATCCAGATCCTAACCCTTGTTAGTGTGACCCAGTTAGGTTCAATTCTGTATGATAATAAGATATGTCATGATGTCATCATCGACATCATCGAAACTCCTTTCGATGGACCAGAACTCTTCTGATTCAGAAATTAGAATGATTGATCATCAAGATCATTCTAATTACTCCCAAAATCCACCAGTGATACCTAGCAGTATATGGTGGTAACCCATCAGAACTGAAGACGAACCTCTCGGTGTAACTACCTGTGTGATTGAGTTCTTCTATCATGAGTCCCGACTGAATTAGGGTTAAGGTGAACTCGTCAAACCCAACATCAGTAATATGAATCAATCGATCGATCCGAATCCGATGTGAAACCCTAATGGAAAACTCTTTTCATTATTTCACTCTGTCATGACCATGGGCTTAAGGACTCGATCTTTTGATCATCATAAGACTACTCCTCTTATCTATTGAGGTTGATAGATCCCATCTTGGTGCGATCTAGTTCCTACAATGAATGTGCTACAGCCAACATATACCTCAGGGTTCTGAATGGCTAGGAGACCAAGTTATGGTGTAGTCAAACTATAACACACTCAAGGTGAACTATCGATGCACCTCAGGTCAAAGATCTAGACACACAACTGCAGCATTGAGCTAGTCATCGACGAGAAGGTAGACTTCCTTATGATTGCTCGATATGGTCACGCTCAGTACTCTCATTCTCAATGAATAGCTGTACTCTCACTTTGGTGTCTCCACACCGTAGACTCAAGACACATCTACCCTAAGAAAGCGATCGTACATCAACCTTCCGGATCGATCACCATCTTCGTGATGATCCTATGGTAGGAGCTGTTTATGAGTTAGTTATGTAAATTCATGCCTTAAATTTTCAACTCTTGAAAATATGAATTGACATTCTTACTAACTCAAAAGATGTATCACAGATACAATGTATACAATGTGATAGAAGAATAACCCATTTATTGATTTATAATTAATGTTGGTGCAAAAATCCACCGACATCGGAGAAACTGGAGTCGAGGGAGTCACGGTCACCGTCGGGACCTGCAAAAAAGTCTAAACTGGAGTTGGGGGTGCTCCGGCAAGACCCTCCGATGCTCAAGTTAGTTCTCTGCCTCAACAAGAATGGAATTCTCGAATGAAATTTTAGCAGAGTTTTGAGATAGAGATTAGAGCTTAGAGAATAACGTATCTGGGGGTCCCTTTTTTATTGGCAGAGGGCGTAACAGATTGACAGTGACATCTGTAACCGCCTGGTAGTGGGCCGTTCGGGGTCATGAGGAGTTTGTTACGGAGAGTAGTGGAGTGGAGTCGTGGCCATCACTGTGGCCTTCCATGTGGAGCCTGTTGTGGAGAGTGGAGTGATGCCCATTGTCGTGACTTGCCAGAGCATGATGGAGTCGCGTGGGATCCATTACAGGAAGTGGAGCAGAGTCATGGCCATTACTGTGGCCTGCCAGGGAGTCCAAGCCCGTCAGTCGAAGCTCGGTTGGGGCGTCTGGTGGAGAGGGGTAGCTCTCCATCTAAGAGGAGCTCGGATGTTGCGGCGAGTCTTCTACCATTGGTGCCTTGGGCGCTAGTACTGCAGGCGAAGGTCATCTGCTGTAGAAGCTCGGTCAGGGGCTTTTGTGGACGAAGTTCGATTTCATGCAAATCTGACAGAAGGTCGACCGGTAGTGGATGTCTGATGGTGCTGGAGAGGTTCACCCGCTGGAGGGGTCTGACTACTGGAGCCCATGTATTGTAGGAGTTCATCTGGAATCTATCCGCTACAAAAGTTCGGTCAGAGTCTGGTTCCCGTAGAAGTCCGGATGGGGATCATTTGTTTAGGAAGCTCGGCCAAAGCCTGCCTGCAATAGAAGTTTGGAAGGAATTCATTCACAATAGAAGCTCAGGTGGAGGCTTACAGTAGAAATCGACGTGGACCGCTCGTAGTAGTTTGAAGTAGACCGCTTGTAGTGGTAGCTCGGAGTAGATCACTTGTAGTAGAAGCTCGGAGTAGATCGCTTGTGGTGGGGGCTCGGAGCCCGACCCTTGTAAGAATTCAGATGAGGTCTACCTGCAATAGGAGCTCAGGGCTGAAGTCCGGCTCCCGTAGGAGCTCGGACGAAGTCTACCTGCAGTAGGAGTTTGGGGAAGAAGTCTGGCTCCCGTAGGAGCTCGGATGAAATCCAGAAGGTGGTCGACCGTCATAGAAACTTGGATGGAGTCCGTCCGTCGTGGAGATCTACTATTGGAAAAGTTCGGCCACTGACGAACTGACGAAGTTCTGGAAGAAATTTGGATTGGAGTCATCGAATCCTATTGAAAAAGATCTGGAAGAGGTCCGGAGAACGGTTGACCCTTATAAGAGGTCGGCCGTAGTAGAATCCAGAGAGCACTTGGAGCAGCCTGATGGACGACCGAAGAAGCTTATCGCTGGAGAAGCCGGGAGATGCGGCAGGAGTTCGTCCGTCGGGGAACCCGATCGACACTTGTGGAAGAAGCTGTGGGAGTTTATCCGTCGGCAGAACTTGGGAATATTGCAGAAGCTCGGCCACCGGAGAGGTTCGAAAGATGTCGCCCAAGGTTGGACGTCGGCAGAGTCCCGGGAGGGTCACTCCTGGTATGAACTTCGGCTGGGGGTATTTTATACCCAACAGTTAAAATTACAAATTTGCCCTTAAATTTGTACAGAAATGTGTCAGCCAATCTGGCATCTAGGGCACACATCTAACACCTATATGCTTGATTTGCCTTCGAATAAAATTTTAGAATTAAAAGACTGTTATTACATGCCAAAAGTCATTAGAAATATTATTTCTATACTTTTGTTGTTAAAACAAGGTTATGAAATAAGGCTAATGAAAAATGGATGCTCCTTTTTTTTTAATGAATTTTATGGCAGTGATTATATTGATAAAATCTTTTAATTCTTGCACTCAATGAAAATATTTTTCATATTAAAAAAAATATGAAAAGAAAGAGAGAAAATGTGAATGTCACATATGTTTGGCATTGTCGCCTTGGTCATATTGTGAGTCAAGGATAAATAAGTTATACAAAGAAGAATTCTTTGATCCAAATGATTATGAATCATTGGGGACTTATAAATCTTATCTCATGGGTAAGATGACCAAGACTCCATTTTCTTAATATGGAGAGAGGACAAGTGAGTTGTTAGCTCTAGTACATATAGATGTATATGGACTGATAACAACTCAAGCTAGAAGAAGATACTCCTATTTTATTGTCTTTACAGATGATTTATTAAGGTTCGGATATGTGTACCTTATAAAACATAAATTCGAAGCTTTTGATAAGTTCAAGGAGTATCAAGATATGGTCAAAAAATAAATAAAAAAAGTATCAAAGTTCTTCGATCTGATCGAAGAGGAGAGTACTTATCCAGTGAATTTCTTGATCATATTAAAAGTAAAGGTATTCTCTCTGAATGGACCCCTCCTTATACACCTCAGTTAAATGGTATAACAGAAAGGAGAAATCGTATTTTAATGGATATGGTGCGGTCTATGATATGCTTCACCGATCTTCCAATATCTTTCTAGGGATAATGCCTTAGAGACTGCCACATATATATTAAACAGAATGCCTTCAAAGTCTGTTGCAAGCACTCCATATGAGATATGGAATGGAAGAAAGCCTAATCTTAAACATCTTAAGATTTTGGGCTGTCCTACTTATGTCAAAAATATTTTTGGACATAAGCTTAATGCTAGATCAGACAAGTGTAGGTTTGTAGAGTATCTTAATGAAATTAGTGAATATTATTTCAACCATCCTACTGAACAAAAGGTGTTTGTTAGTAGGCATGCCACTTTCTTGAAACATGAATTTATCCAAGAAGGAGGCAGTGGGAGGAATATTGAATTTATGAAAGTTCATGATCTATAAACCGATCCAGAAATATCAGTGGTTGGACCACAAGAAGATCCTCAATCAAAAGTACCCAAAGATGAGGTACATCCACTATACACACCTCCTCTCCGAAGGTCAGATAGAGTGCATCAAGCATCTCTGAGATATAATTTTGTCATTGAGAATAATAATTCTATCAACATCATTCAGGATGTTGATCCACTGACCTATTCAGAAGCTGTCATGAGTAGGGACTCAGACAGATAGCTGGAAGTTATAAAATCTGAGATGGACTTGATGAATACCAACCAAGTGTAGACCTTGGTTGATGCACCTGAGGATGTGACCCCAATATAGGGTGCAAGTGGGTCTTCAAAAGAAAGATCAGAGTAGATGGCCAAGTAGAAACCTACAAAGCTAGGTTAGTGGCGAAGGGTTTCAGTCAAAGGCAAGGAATTGACTATGATGAAACCTTCTCACCAGTGGCTATGCTCAAGTCTGTCTGGATTTTGCTTGTAATAGCGGCATACTACGATTATGAAATCTGGCAAATGGATGTCAAGACCATTTTTCTTAATAGTAATCTAGAGGAAAATATCTATATGACTCATCAGAGAGATTTGTCTCAAGTGGGAGAGCAAATCAAGTATACAAGCTAATGAGATCCATCTATGGATCGAAGCAAGTTTCGAGGAGCTGGAACATCTGATTTGATATGACAGTCAAAGAGTTTGGCTTTATCAAAAATACGGATAAACCATGTGTATACAAGAAGACAAGTGGAGTGTTATTATCTTCTTGATTCTGTATGTTGGTGATATACTACTCATTGGGAATGATATCTCAATGATGCAATCGGTCAAGACTTAGCTATCGAATAAGTTTTTCATGAAAGACTTGGGTGAAGCATCCTATATACTGGATATAAAGATCTATAGAGATAAATCTAAAAGGATATTAAGCTTATCCCAATCACGGTACATAGATCTCATATTAAAGAGATTTAATATGGTGGCAAGTAAGAGGTTACCTGCCTGCAAGTCATGGTATACGTCTCTCTAAGAGAATATATCCTAAGATACCAGAAGAGAGGAAAGGATGAATGAAATCTCTTATGCTTCAGTTGTGGGATCAATTATGTATGTCATGCTATGTACCAAGCCTGATGTAGCTTATGCTTTGGGCATAGCTAGTAGATTTCAGGCTGATCCAAGGAAGGATCATTGGAAAGTAGATGATAGCAAGTCAATATCAGGGTATGTGTTTATCCTAAATGATGGGATAGTGAGTTGGAAGAGTTTCAAGTAGTAGATAGTAGCTGACTCAACTACTGAGCTAGAGTATGTGCTGCTAGTGAAGCCATTAAGGAAGCTATCTGGATGAAGAAACTCATCATAGATTTAAGAGTCATTCCTAAGATTGAAAGGACTGGTATCACTCTAGAGTGATAACACTGAGACCGTTATTCAAGATAAGAAATTTAGATCTCATTATAAATCCAAGCACATCCTCAGACGTTTCCATCTCGTTAGAGACAAGATATTGTCCTTAAAATAGAAAGAACAATACAACAGACCCATTTACTAAGGCCATACCACAGCAGCTATATGATTATCATCATGATTGTATGAGATACAAAGGCGATTGACTTTAGTGCAAGTGGGAGATTGAAAGAAAGTACCCTATAAGCCAATCGCAAGTGTGCTGCGATGGGACTTTCTTTATAATTTTCAACTCATGAAATGATATTTATTATTATTTGAGGTATTGATTCATCATATTAAATGCATCTTATTATGTCTAAGATTATGATGAACCCCAAAGATTAGTATAATAATTTTAGGAGACATGAATTGGTCATGCTAGTGAGACCTAAAATCCTAAAATTTTAATATTAAATATTTCTGATCGTAGGAGCATTGAGTCGGGGATCAATGTTCTGGATAGACTGGTACATCCTATGTATGCTCAATGGAGAGGGTGGCAGATCTCACTAGCCAGTTGTGTGAGACACTAATATAAAGATGTGGGTGTTCATTTGAGAAATGAGTCCATTGAATTGACTCGATGAAAGAGAACATCTTATGAAAGCCTTATTTGCATGTCAAAGATGGTTCTCTAAGTGGGAGTTGTGCAAGTGATCTTTAGACCTGAAATCATCATGAAATCTTGTGCACATAAACCATATTTTGGTTCATACCCAGGCATGGCATTAAGACATATACGGGGTATTCTGGATATGGTGGAGTATGTATAGAGGTTATGAGTAGGTCAACATGGAATCAATTACTCATAATAAGAGGAGATCGCATCCTGTGTATTCTCAATCCTAGATGACTCGAGAAAAATCTTTTGGCCAAAAGCAGGAAGAAGATTAGAAAGAGTTTCTAAGCTTCTTCATTGAAGTCATCATTGGTTAATTGAGAATCGATATGAATATGTGTTTGAGTTTGATATGATTCCATACTCATGAACATATTCAGGGTGCAAGGATGATCGAAGGATTGAATTGCACGGTAATTTGCCACTAAAGGGTATATTTGATATTTTTATCAAATTTCACATCTTCTGGATAGTCATGATATATTGCTAAATGTCAATCTTGACTTATAGATATTTTATCAAATTAAATAGTTTAATTCGATCATCAATTAGAAAGGATTCTAATTGTTGAACTCGGGTTAGCTCGATTGGACCTAAATCGATTCGATTGAAATCTAATCAAATTTGGTCAACTTATATCTGAATCTACTATCTGCTAGATATGGAATCCAATGGGTCACACACATATAAAAATTGCCCAAGAACCCTTTTGAAAAAGGTTGATTAGAATTTTGGATTCAACCAATATTCTGGTAAGCATGCTAGCACGTATAGAAACCCTTGCTCCTTTGGAGACCAATTTGGTCCCATCCCTTGCTAATTAGCTATCCCAATTTGGTAGACATTTGGGTCAGGTCGTGATACTTGGAAGCAGCCCAAATTGGGGCACCACATCCCATGTTAATGCCAAATATGAAGAGTTCAAGTTGTGGTGGACTCTTGGTGTAAAACAGGTTCTGCCTACAAGTGTTGGCATGGATAGAAGAAAAAAATTATTTTTTCATGAGATTAAATTATGTGTAGATAGCTCACATCACCCTTCATCCTCTACTACACATCCTAAAGTATGAGATATATTTTTTTTAGAATTTTTGGGGAAGAAAAAAAATTAGAAAAAGAAGGATGTCTCGCGCACGCGCAGAAGTGTCGCATCTCTCCACTATTTGGAGAGTCCTTATCCCAATCAAATGCTTTTAGATTGGAATTATTTTTGATGATGACATTCTGCACTTGATAAGATATTTTTGATAAGTTTTCTGGAATTTTTCTAGACTTATCTGGATGCCAAACGGATGCCATAAGTCGGTCCTGATGCCTGCACACATGATGATCAGCACTCGCATGAAGAGGTGTGATAGCATCCTTCCATAAGAATTTTATCACTATTTTTTATTTTCTAGAATTTAGATTGAATCTCCAATCCATGTGAATTTTTGAGGATTTTTTTAATTTGAGAAGGGATGTGAAAAGATCCCTTCTTTGGTTGCACACGCGCAGACCAGGGTGCTGATCGACATATCATGGATAAGAGTCCTTCTGCTTGAAGGAACTCTTATCTCTGATAATTAGATCAGATATGCCTTTTGGATAAGACATGTCCTTCTCTTTCGACATCCCACTGGTGGCTATAAACAGATCGGGGTATTGGATATCCAAAGAATCTAAGAGGGGTTTCCAATTTCTCTCCTGTTTCTCTCTTTTCTTTCTTACAACCTATCTTAGTTTTAGGACAAGGCTTTGGGATTTAAGACAAAGCTTATCTGGTCCTAACAAGGATTGTAAGAGTCCTAAAGAAGAAGAATCAGAAGTTTAAAGGAGGTTCTAAGAGGGTGAGGTCAGGTTCTTGAAGAAACTTGACAAGTACGAGGCTAGTCGAGTTCTAGGGGCTAGAACTCTTGAAGCAAGTGAAGAAGGAGCACTGTCTTTGGTTCAATTTCTATGTCGATCACCATTGTCACCATTGGAGGATGGACACTTGGACGCCTTGTGAAAATTAGAATTAGCACTATAGGTATTCTTCTTATTCTAATTTATATTTATTTTGCTTTGATTATTATAGTCAAGAGTTTCTGGGCATTAGGGCTTTCGATGCATTGGGAGTTTTGAATAAAAATTTTAAACACCTAACCCTTCCGCTGTGCCATCGGAATCCAACACGCCTAAGAGTTGGGCACCACTTGTCTTGTCCTGTTTGGATTTTTCTTGACTAGGTATTTGACCTAGACAAGGATTCTTCATATCTCATTATTTAAAATGAATTTCTTCTAAAATTTTTGTGAATTATGGAGCATTGAGAGACCTTTGAGGCATATGAAAATCAGAGAGAAAGAGTGTTGGGGCGTGGAGATATAATAGACACAAAACTAGGTGTCTAGGTGAGAGCAAAGAGAAGAAGAAGAGGGTCTTCTTCTAGGGTTGCTGAGTTCACCTCTTTCCTTCCTCCATCTGTGAGTTTTCTGAGAGTGTCTCACATCTAAAGCTCTTTCTCCTACTTCTCATCCTTGAAAGAGTCCAAATCAAGAAGAAAGAGGCATCTGATCGACCATCGAAGAAGGATCAGCACAGTACTAGCATACTATGCTGATTTTCTGGATCAGGACTTTTGATCGTGATTCGTGGCTCGTGTAGATGACTCCTAAAGCCGGATGCATGTGCAGCTCACAACATCATTCTCAAGCTCGGATCAGCAAAGTTAGAACGTCTAACTTGCAAGGTAATAGATCTGATCTATTATATTTTACATACATTAGATGTAGTATAGAAACATGTTGACATGATCAACGTATAGTTCTTGCTCTTTATATTTTAATTTTTGATTTAATGCCATGTAATAATCATGTAATAGGATGTTAAATCTAGGGATTCTCTGGTTTTATAAGATAAATTTTGATTTATTTTAGTCTTTCGCTGCCTGATCTTGAAAAAGTTTCAAGATCAATCCTGAAACCCTAGATCTGATTCCTTCACTAGATTCACTGTCACCTTGTGGAGCTGGTGATCTTTCTCAAAAGTCTGTAGCAACCCCAACAAGTTATGGTAGTTGACTACAGGCTTCGTCATTCTGAAATGACTGAGGAACGACTGGTAGGACTTGGGTAAAGAGTTCAGGATCGCATCCTTTCCAGCTGTTCATGCAAAGGGAAGCCAAGTTTACTCAAATTTTCAATCTACTCGATCATGTACAATACATGATCAGTAACAGATGCACCCTCCCTCATCCGAGCATTGAAAATGATGTAACTAGTCTTATGCCGCTCAATATCGTCAGGAGTACCAAAGGAATCCCTCAATACTTGAAGTATTTTTTCTGACTGAGCTTCTTCAAACTTTCGGCTAAACTCATCATTCATGGAGGCCCGCATGATGCAACGAACTGTGGTGCGATCATTGAGCCACTTCAAATAAATATCTCAGATCACTCCTCGAACATTAGGAGCAGGCTCCTCGGTGTCGGATCCGTTATCACATAAAGGATCCACTCGTGCTCCAGGACAATCTTTAACTTTCGATATTAATTATCAAAATTTGATCCGATAAGCTTCTCACTGTCCCACAATGATCGGAGCGATAAATTTGAGGCCATATTTGCACATACAAAGAAAGTATAAAATTGAATTAGTATATGAATTTATTAATCCTAAAGATTTGGACTTTAGTCTAAAGGTCCTTCCATTATTTTATGCAAATTGGTAGCCTCTACCTTCAATTCGAAGAATTATCTTTATTCTTTAATGGGTACTAGAATCCACACAGACTATATATACACCCAAGGATGGCTCGGTCAACCCATATTTATCTATGGGTAGGTTCTCAATCAATTATTTCTCTAAACAACTTTTAGTATTTAATTTAGCCCTAGATTTTATTTTAGTAGGTGATGGGCTTCCACTGAAAGTTTTGGTTAGGTCAAACTATTAACATGAACCTACTCAGTGATTCTACCTAATAAATAATCAGACCTGAGGATGGCTCGATCAACCAAACCATCATCAGATAGTTCAACAGAGTCATCATATGATGAATGATAATTTCATCATTCAGAGAGGACACCAGACGGATAGCGCCTGCAATGTCAATCAAAAATAATGGACCCATTATCACTCACCTTAATAGGAGGTTATGATCTAGTTATCACCATAACTATCTCATTTTAGAGACCTAATAATTTAGAGGGTTTAATCAATTTAGAGAAGAAAGAAGAGAAGAAAAGATCAATCAATAGACCATAATCCTCCCACTGACTTCACCAAGTCACTAAATCGGATTAGGTCATACTGATCGAATTGGCACCTAGATCAGTCACACTGATCAACCTTAATGACATGGGCTAACTCAAATTACCTAGTGATCTAATCAAAATCTAGTTCACCAAATTGATCAGATAAGTGAGATCGGTGGGAGGGTCTGCTAATTTTGCCTTAGATACCATCAAAATAGCCAGGTAAGCCACTCCTAATTAAAAACCACCGATCAAAATGCCAAACTTACTTTAGACATCAATTGGTTAACTAGTTTCAATTTGACCAACTTAATGATTCAGGTTCAACCACTGAGCCACAATCAAGGTTCATTTGGTCTAATCAAAGACATGAACTTGACCATCTACAACTATTATACTAGAGAAATTTTGATTAATCTAATTCAACATTTGGTTAGACTCAATCAATTTCTCTACATGGTCAATCAATTCTTGATTCTAACCTTAGGTCTAACTCAATTAAAGAGAAGGACCTGATTTGAGCTAACCCATGCCCCATGTTTTATGCAATCTCATTAGATCTAAATCATAATTCTAGATCCAATCAGCATGATACTTAATTCTCAATTAAATTTTGCATCAATATGGTTAAGATTTCGAAAATAATTTTTCATGTAAACTTTTTATATCAAATCATAAAATTTTTTAGATCAAATCTAAATTTTTATGATTTTAAATCAAAATATTTTTTATTAAACAAGATTAGATATAACTAACCATCTTCGCAACTTGCATCACATATAGCAACACCTAGGATTTCAAAATCTAGAGTTTTGTAAGAAAGTAAATTTTCTCTTTTTATTTTCTTCTTCATGGGACCGCACAGTGGCACCCCTACATGCCATGAAGAGCATCTCATTGAATAGAAGAAGAGGGTCATGAAACCCTACTTGCTCCTATGACCGAACGGTCTGATGATTACCCAATCCGAGTACTTTGCTACTTAGAACATCTAATCTAAACAAATAATAATCTGATCTAAAAATAAAATAATTTAGATCTAATCTAAATCATAAATAATCAGATCTAATAATAAAGAAAATAGATCTAAAGTCATATATATCAAAACAACCTAGCTTTGACACCAGTTGAAGGAAATTTATGGTGGTGCAGTACATGCAATTTTAAAATTTTATGTAGTAAAAATAATAGATTCAATAATTTAATTCTAATCATATGTATAAATATAATCTTAGACTACTACATCAAAATCTTTGATATAAAAAATATATATATTTTAGTCTAAAAATAAAAATTACATCGATCTCATCGATGCTGAAATTCTAGATCTAACTATTAGATCTACCATAGGAATCAAAACAAGTTAGAGATCGTTACCAAACAAACTTTGATCTTGATCTCCTCTGGTCTAACAATTAGAGAGGGTGTTCCTCAGATCTCTCACAACCACACAAAGTCATTTGGCCTCTATAAAAAATCCATGCGAAGACTGGCACAGATCAGGGGCTCGGAGATGTTAGTCTGCGAATAACTTCGACAGCTGATCTCTTCCTTCTTCTACAAACACCTTGGATACTCCAAAGTGATAAAAGATCTGAAGGAGGAAGAGATGAGGAGGAGAAGAGGCTCTAAAAGTAAAAAATCTATAAGAGAATTGATTATAGGACGTCCAAGAGAGGGGTCCCCTTTTATAGACTAGGAATTGGGACTTTCCAAGAAAGGGTGCCATGAATCAATGCCAAAACCTCCTTTTGGCATTCCAAAAAATTTTAAAAAAATAATTAGAATGTGAAAAAGAAATCTACAGTCTCACATACCAAAGAATTCTTAAAAAAATAAAAAAAATAATATGGCTCCAATAATATACCATATACAAAAAATTTCTTTCCTAGTCTGCATCTTATCTCTAATTCAGATCACATTCGAATTAGGCAAGAGATAATATTATGACTCATCAGCTATAACCAACTACCCTTATTGGATCCTCTCTTATGACACCAAAAATCATAACCCAAATCCAATTAGGCATGGAGAAATTGGTATGGATCCAGATGTGGCGCAAAAGATAAAGATAGAGTCCTAGTCTGACTTGCACTCTTCATTTCTAATTCAATTCTAATCCAAATAAAATTTAGATTTAAACCACTGATAGAAATAATTCTAATCTAATTAAGAATCTAAATATCTCATCAAATTTCTAATCCAATTAGGAATTAGCTGAGTCCAAACTTTGATTGAATCAGGATCAAATTTTTCTTGTAATCGGGTTTGATCATATCAATCCCAATCTGAGTCAAACTGAATCTAATTCAATTAGATTTGTTCCAAAGCTCTTTACTCAATCAAATTGAGTCAATTAGTAATCTAATTACTAATTAATTCTTTATAAATGATAGAGTCTCAATCCCAGTAGGACTCTCCCACAAAGTCCTAGTCCAAGTAGGACTCTTCACTTGAGTCACAATCCAATTAGACTCTTTAGCCATCAAATCTGATCAAATCTTCTAATACGTGTGACCCCATAGGTTCAAACCTAAGTTAGTAGTATAGAAATAACTTTCTATACCAATCGATGTAACCATCTAGCAATGATGACCCGACGATCGGATAGGTCGAAGTGTTGCAAAGTAACCTTCTAGAATCTACTGGCATATATGGTTATCGTATAATTCATCCCTTTGATCCAAATGCTCAAGGTAACGTAGGGTTTAACTGTCAACCCTAATTAAGTCAATCATATTGTATTTCAATCTTTTAAATCCATCTCATAGATTATCCTAGCCAAGTTTTGCTAAATTGAAATACGCTGATGCATATCTCCTACCAATTTAGAGGAATCAATTCCATCTTGACTTGATAAGTACTTGACTGCACCCAGTATCCTTCCATCACTAAGTTAGAAACTTAGATGGTTCAGTACTTAAGTACAATAAGTTGCTTATAAGTCACCATGGTGGTCTCAGGTCGGAAGGACACTTATATCCATACTCTTCACAAGCTACTCTTGACAGCAAAGAGCTCGACACATGATCACTTCGATGCGAATGTACTCCTACATTCCATCTGTATACTATAATAGTGTCTCCATACTCTTTGATTAAGAGGACAACTAACTCATATGGCACACAATGACCTACACTTGATATCGCTATCGCCCTAGTAAATAGTGTATCATGTGGTCATGAACATTTTTAAAGATTTAACGATAAATCCTCATTTGTCGATTAATAATAGTCCTAAGGACTTCATTATAATACAAGAGTTTAAAGATGGTTAATTTATAATAAAAATATCAAATAACTTTTATTAATAAAAATTTATATATAATTTACAAGATGAGTACAATCGTCTAACGATTGACTTTGGGACATATTTCCTAACACCAACTATTGGAGCCCTTGCACCTACAAAATCACACCCCACTTTGCATCCATGGGATGCCCCATAAAAACCACACACCCACTAATTGATGGACACACCCAACTTGATCAAATCAAGTGGCACCCAATCAAAATTATCAAAAAAGTTAATTAAGAACTTGCACCCTTAATTTATTTGATCTAAAATCTTAAGTATCCAATAATTAAAGCCCAATGAATCTAATTCATTTAGGTTATTAGTGGATAATTTAGTTTGAATTAATCTTATCAAATAAAAAATTTAAATGTAAAGAGAAAATTGGATTCAACTATGTGCTAGTAAGGTTATCTAGAACCCAATAGAATTTCCCTAAATCCAATTGAGACTTCACAAGCCCAATTACTTATTTTAGATCTAATCTCTTTTGTTATATGTTCTCATAGGTTCAATTCTATCAAATAGTGAGATATATAATGATCTCTATTATTGTATCATTAAAACTCTTTTCAATGGGTCGAAATAATTTCACTCTAACTATCAAGGATTATCGGTCCTAAGCAATCTTAATGAGCTCTCACAATCCACTAGTGACACCTAGCAATATGTAGTGGCAACCTAGTAGAATCAAAAATGAATCTCAAGGTGTAGTTAATATGTGATTCAGTCTCTCTATCGTGAGTCCCGACTAGATGGTAGGTCATGGATAAATCATCAAACCTCATCATCAGTCATATGATTGATTCGATTAACTCAAGTCCAATTATGATGCTTATGGAAATTTTTTTCCATCAATCACACTACTGTGGCCACAGACTCTCAGACAGCCTCTCAAATCCTAT
Organism: Elaeis guineensis; assembly: GCF_000442705.2. Lineage (NCBI taxonomy): Eukaryota > Viridiplantae > Streptophyta > Magnoliopsida > Arecales > Arecaceae > Elaeis > Elaeis guineensis. Next base: position 101,165,930 of record NC_025996.2, on the reverse strand, counting down.
AAGACTACTCATTTCTATCAATATCGATAGATTTTATCTTGATGTGCATCCTACTCTTACAGTGGACCAACTGTCGTCAATATCTACTACAAAAACTTATTGAGATCATGTTTATGTGTCAATAAAACTCCAGCAGCCTCACTGCGAGTAGTCATACTATCGCAGGTCAAAAGACCATTCACTCAACTATAGTATCAAGATAATCACTGACGATATAGTAGAAATTCAAGTGATCTCTTGTATGATGATGCTCAGTACTAGTTATTCTCTAACAACTACCCACACTCATCGCTCAGTATCTTTACACTATAGACTAGAGACTCATCTACTTTGAAAGAAGCAATCTGTGCGTCAGTCTATCTAAATCGATCAACATCCTCATAATGATACTATGATCCAGAGCATTTATGAATTAAATATGTGTCTCTAATTCTCAATAATTTAAGAATATGTATCAAAATATTAATTTCATAGATGATTTAAGGACATATCACACTTGAATAAAAAATAAATTTATCTTTTATTGATTAAATTAATGTATTAAGTATAAAATTATGTCTTAGCTTTATTACAATGTGTCAGCCATATTGGCTTCTAGGACATACATCTAATATTGGGGGTGTCCGACTTATGTCAAACTTTGAAAATAGATAAATTTAGAGTCAGATCTGAACAATATAATTTTATAGGATATCTCAAAGAAACTAAGGGATATTATTTCTACTTGCCGATGAACAAAAAGTATTTATTAGCCCTAGGATAGTCTTTTTAGAAAAAAAATTCCTTAGAAAAAGAATTAATGTCTCTAAGATTGAACTTGAGGAAGTTCAATAGGTAGAACCGACACAATCTAATAAACCCATAGAATCGAATTTGATGATGTCAAACCTGGAACCTATTGTAGAGGCACTGTTAAAGAGATCCGATAGAGTATCATGTCAATCGGACAGATACTACGATTTCTTGATCTAAGACGGGGATCCTATTGAACTCGATGAGAACAATGAGGACTCAATCACCTATATGGATGCAATGCAGAGGTCCAACTCTGATAAAAAGCTTAAAGCCATGAAATCCAAAATGAAGTCCATGAAGATCAATGATGTATGAACATTAGTTGACCCACCTGAAGAGGTTAAATCCATAAGGTGTAAGTGGGTCTTCAAAAGGAAGAGAGGTGCAGATAGAAAGATGGAGACCTATAAAGCCCATTTGATTGCCAAGGTTATCGTCAATGTTATGGTATTGACTATGATGAGATATTTTCTCCTGTGGCAATCTTAAAATCCATTCGATTATGCTTGCGATAGCAGCACATATGGACTATGAAATATAAAAAATAGATGTGAAAATAGTTTTTCTAAATGGAGAGTTGGAAGAAGAGGTGTATATGATACAGCCTAAAAGTTTCACATCCACAGATGAGTCCAAAGTATGCAGCTTCAGAGATCCATCTATGAATTAAAACAGACATCTAGGAGTTGGAACATGCATTTTGATAAAGTTATCAAAATGTATGGTTTCGTTAGGAATGAAAAAGAACCCTGCATTTACAAATGGGCAAATAACTCTGTGGTTGTATTTCTCGTTCTGTATGTCGATGATATTCTTTTAATCGGGAATCCCTGCATTACAAGGAATAAAAGTCTGGTTATCATCTTAGTTCTCTATAAAGGACTTGGGAGAAGCATTTTACATCCTTGGGAGAAGCATTTTAGATCAAAAAGGTTGCTTGGATTATCTCAGTCCATGTACATAGACACCGTGCTGAAGCGGTTCAGCATGGAGAATTCTAAGAAAGGCTATCTCCCAATAGGCCTTGGGATTTCTCTCTCGAAGAAGGATTGTCTGATAACTCCTCAAGAGAGAGAGTGTATGAGTAAAATTCTATATATTTCGACAGTGGGTTTTATAAGTACCATAATATGTACAAGATCAGACGTGGCACACTCACCAGGGGTAGTCAGTAGATACTAGTCTGATTCAAGAGAGAACCACTGGAAGATCGTAAAGATCATCCTTAAGTATTTAAGAAATACTAAGGACCAGTGGTTTATGTATGGTGAAACTGACTTGAAACTAGTGGGGTTAACTGACTCAAACTTTCAGTCAGACCATAACGATAGTAAGAGTGTGTCATGTTATATTTTGACCCTGAACGATGGAATAATCTACTGTAAAAGTTCTAAACAGCATACCATGGCTAACTTTGTTGCGAGGCAGAGTATATCACAGCATCTGATGCTGCGAAGGAAGCTATATGGTTGCAAAAGTTCATCATCGAGCTCAGAGTGGTACCCTCCATCGATGGCCCTATCCTATTATACTGTGATAGCACTGGAGCCATTGCTCAAGCTAAGGAGCCATAGTCCCATTAGCACACCAAATATATTCTGTGTCGCTACTATCTTATTCGAGAGATCATGGATCGAGGTGACGTCGACCTTCAGAAGATCGATAGAAAAGAGAACCTAACCGATCCATTCACTAAAGCTCTTAGAATCATAGAGTTCGATGATCTCAAGTCGAAGATGGGTATATGATACTGTACTGATTGGCTTTAGTCAAAATGAAGTTGTTGAAAAATGTATCCCAAAATCAATCGTCAGTCTGTTGATGATTGTACTCAAATTATAATTTATATATAAATTTTTATTAATAAAAGTTATTTGGCTTTTTTATTATAATTTTGTTGGAAAATGTGTCTAAAGCAATCGTTTCACAATTGTACTAATTATAAATGTATATGAATTGATAAATAATAAAAATTATTTGATCTTCTTCATCACAAGGTTATATCTCTAATGAACTCCTATGTTGTGATGAAGTCTTTAGGACTATTTTGATCGATAAAGAGGATTTATCATATAGTCCTTAAATTGATTTGCGACCAAATGATATGCTATTACTATGATGATAATGATATCAAGTATAGATCATTGTGCGCCATATGCATTGGTTGTCCTCATAATCAAATGGTGTGGAGACACTAGTATGGCATGCAGGTGAGATGTAGGAGTATATCATCACTGAACGTGACCAACTGCAGAGCACTCTGCTGTTAAGAGTAGCTCACGAAGGTATGGGTATAAGTATCTTTCCGACCTGAGACCACTACGGTGACTTACAAGCAACTCACTATACTTTGGTGCCGGACTAACTAAGTTTCTAATTAGTAATGAAAGGTTTTTAGGTGCAGTCAAGTACTTGTCAAGCGGTGTATGAGTCAAGACGGGATTGACCCCTCCAAATTAGTAAAAGTTAATATATCAATATATTTTAATTTAGCAAAATCTGGACTCGGATAATCATGTGATAGATTTAAAAGATTGAAATACAATTGGATGACTTATCTAGGATTGACAGTTAAATCCTAGGTCATCCTCAAGCATTAGGGTAAAAGAATAAATTATACAGTAACCATACGCCAGTAGATTCTTGAATGTTGCTTCACCATCATTTGATCTATTCAGATGTCGGGTCATCATTGCTAGATGGTTACATCGACTGATTCAAAAATTTATTTGTATGTTATTGGCTTAGGTTCGAACCTATGGGGTCACACTCAAAAGAAGTTTCTGACTAATCATGTGGCTGATCAACGATTGAGAATCGTTCAAGGGCTTAATCATCAATTCGATTGATGATTAATTTTATGCAAAAGTTGTAATAAATTTATTCACCAAGTGTTAGTAAAATAATGAAGAATTAATTAGTAATTAGATTATTGATTAGCTTAATTTAATTAAGCAAAGAGAATTAAATAAAATCTAATTGAATTAGATTTATTTAGGTTTGACCTGATTTGGTTATGAGATGACCTAATCACTAAGGAAGAAATATCCCTGATTTGATCAGAACTTTGATTCAATCAATTCCTAATTTGATTAAAATTTAATTAAAAATTTATGAATCTAATTAGATTAGATTTTATATATTTTATTTAGGCTAAAGCAGATATGATTTGATTTGGATTCAAATAAGAAAACCTAGAGTCCATAGGGGATTGGACTCTTCCTCCCCATGCACCTCCCACTTTGCACCATCTTTCTTCATGCTGAAATAGTTTTTGCATGAGATTTTTTATGAAAAAGATCCTTTTTCTTCTCTATCTTACTTTCAAATTTGGGTAGGATCAGGTTTTAAATGGTATGTTCAAATTTGATTTGAAATAGGATACCATATAGATAATGTCAAACATTATCTCTAAGACCTTACTACCAACTTATTTTTTTTCTCCTTATGTATGCAACATTTTGAGGAGATTTTTTGCAAAAAATTAGTTGGAAAACTAATTACCATGAAAAAATATGGGAAAGGGTGTCTCATATTTTTTTGGGCATGTTTTGGTGTGAAATTGAGAGTAGGTGCGACATATCTTGAAGAGTCCAAGATTCTTAGACTCTTCACCCAACCCTATTACATGCTAATAAAAAGGGGTCTATTTCTCACTTTTGTGCATGTAAGAAATCAGAGAAGTTATCCATATTGAGGGACTTTGGGGTATGGTTTTATTTTTTTTCTCCTTATGTGTGCAACATTTTGAGGAGATTTTTTGCAAAAAATTAGTTGGGGAACTAATTACCATGAAAAAATATGGGAAAGGTGTCTCATATTTTTTTGGGCATATTTTGGTGTGAAATTGAGAGTAGGTGCGACATATCTTGAAGAGTCCAAGATTCTTAGGACTCTTCACCCAACCCTATTACATGCCAATAAAAAGGGGTCTATTTCTCACTTTTGTGCATGTAAGAAATCAAAGAAGTTATCCATATTGAGGAACTTTGGGGTATGGTTTTTGGTGTAAAAAAGAGGAGGAGAGTCCTCTCTCTTTGGGTGTGCACAAAACCTAATCTTCTAGAGTTTCTATCTTAGGGTTTGGGAAGAAAGAAAAATAAGAGAGAAAATAGTTTCTTCTCCATCTTTCTTTCACCTCTTTATCTCTTCTAGAAGTCCATCTTCAATCTCTAAAAAGATTTCAGAGATTTGAAGAAGGAATCCAGATCAGTCAAGAAAAAATCTTTGTATGAGCTAGCACTCTCGAGAAGACCGAACAGATCAGGACTTTGAGTAGACTTTTCGTAGAAGCCGAACGTATGTGCGGTTGTGAGCAACCAGCAAGATTCTTTTTCACCATGTCTCTCAGTAGTGGCATTCATCGACCCGTGCTCAGGTATTGAGTTCTGAACTCAGATAGATGTAGATATGATCTACCACTTACTTCCATGCATGCAAATTTTATCTTCAGTATTTTTTAGATTTTATATGCAACATATCATATCATAGATCTTAGAGTAGATTAATTTGATAATTAGATCATATATATATTAAATTAATTTGATTAATTAATTATTTTTTATTATGATTTATTCAAAAAATTTCGAAATACATGTATGAAATCGCCTAAATTATCCAACAGTGGTATCAGAGTCTAAGATCATTATGATATGTTATATGTGCATATTAAATTTAAAATTTTATTTTATTTAGATCTGATATGTGATATTAGAATAATTAGATCATATGCATATTAGATTAATTTGATTAATCTAATTATTTTTTATTATAATTTATTCGAAAAAGTTTCGAAATACATGTATGAAATCGCCTAAATTATCCAACAGTGGTATCAAAGTCTAAGATCATTTATGATATGTTATATGTGCATATTAAATTTAAAATTTTATTTTATTTAGATCTGATATGTGATATTTTTGATCTAAATTTAATTAATGGTAGATTGCACAAACTGAAATAAGGTGATCCTGTTGTAGTGTTTACCCCTTACAGTGAAAAGGTTACCCTAGTTTGTACTGATCTTTGATAAAATCTGATTTTACATGTTGCATGTGATGTTTATGATCTGATTTAGATTTGATCTAAAGTTGTGATCAGATTTGATGTAATTTAGATTAGATCTAAATTCAAATATATATGATATGTGATTAGATTAGATGATCCGATTAGCAAGTACTTGGATTGAGTTGATCACCAGACCATTCGATCATAGGAGCGAGAAGGATTTAAAGGCCTCTCTTTTCATTCGATGGATGCTCTTATGGCGTATAGGGGTGCCATATGATTGGTTCCCATAAAGAAGAATGCGAAAGGAAGAACTTACTTTTCTGTAAAATCTTAGATCTTGAAACCTTAGATTTATTGTATGTGTTACAAAGTTGTATGAAAAATAAAATATCTAATCTATATGATTAAAATTATTTTAATCATAAAAAATAAAATCTCAAATCATAACAAGTTTAGATATGATCTAAAAAGATTTTACGATGGATTTTATTTTAAAATTATGCAAGATTTTTCATATTTGAAACGTGCTCGTACAATTACTGAGCTGACCTAGTTTTGAACTGAGTTGACCCAGTCCTCTTGTGTAGCCAGCTCAATGTTGATTGAGTCGACCTAGTTTCAGAATAAAAAATCTTTGTATAATATTTATTATAAATTATTTATAAAATTAAAAAATTAAAACTATTTCAAATCTAAACCTAAATCTATGTTGATGCTGAACTTAATTAAGAATTATGTAAAGAATTGATTAGATCTAGAATTATGAATTAAAGATCTAATATCATTCGCATAAACATGGAGGTATGGGTTAGCTCAAATCAGAACCTCTTAATTAGGTTAGACCCAAGGTTAGAATCAAAGAGTTAATGAACTATATAGAGAAATTGATTAAATCTAACCAAATATTGTATTAGATTAAATTAGAATTTCTCTAGAATCAATACATAATTGTAGATAGTCAAATCGATATCTTTGATTAGACCAAATGGACCTTGATTGTGGCTCAGTGGTTGAACCTGAATCATTAGGCTGGTCAAATCGAAACTAGTTAACCAATTAGTGTCTAAGGTAAGTTTGACATTTCGACCGATGGTTTTTAATTGGAAGCAGCTTACCTGACCATTTCGATAGTGTCTAAAGCAAGCTTAGCAGACCCTCCCACCGATCTCATTTACATGGCCAATTTGATGGATTATATCTTGATTAGATCGCAAAGTAATTTGAATTGACCCATGCTATTAAGGTTGATCAGTGTGACTGATCTAGGTGCCAGTTCGATCAGCATGATCCTAATCTGATCAAGTGACTTGTGAAGTCAATGGAAGGATTGTGGTCTTCTCATCTCTTTTCTAAACTAATTCTTAAATTCTCTAAATTATTAGATCCATAAAATGAGCTAGTTATGGGGATAACTGGATCATAGCCTCCCATTAAGATAAATAGTAATGGATCCATTATTTTTGATTGACATTGCAGGTGCCATCCGTCTGGTGTTCTCTCTGAATGATAGAATTATTATTTATCATATGATGACTCTATTCACTATCTGATAATGGTTGGGCTAATCGAGCCATCCTTGAACCGATCATTCATTAGTTAGAATCATGAGTAGGTCATGTTAATAGTTTGACCTAACCTGGACTTTCAGTAGAGCCCCATCACCTACTGAATAAAATCTGGAGATAAATTAATTATTAAAAATTATTTGGAGAAATAATTGGTTGAGAACCTACCCATAGTGCTTATGGGTTGATCGAGCCATCCTCGGGCCTATATGTGGATTCTAATACCCGCTAAAGAGTTAAGATAATTTCTCGGATTGGAGGTAGAGGCTACCAATTCGAATAAAATAGTGAAAGAACCTTTAGACTAAAATCCAAGTCTTTATGCTTAATCAATTCATAACATAGAGGTCTTGTATATTTTTTCTTTCAGTTATGGCTAGATGTCCATTGCTCCATTCACTATTTGATAGTGATTTACTTATAGGACCCAACTTCGATAAATGGTATTGGAAGTTACAAATAGTTCTAGAGTACAAATGGATCCTATATATGATTATGAATCCAGCACCTAATATTCCCACACCCAACACACATGAGCGATCAAAGATACTTATCAGAAGTAGCCAAATGATTGTATCACTTTATGGTGTTTTTGAGAGTAGCAAAGAACATGAATTTAGTTGTAAATTTAATGATGCTCAGTGAGAGGAAATTCTTTAAAAGTTGAAGGAGTTCTTTTACACCTCTGAAGATTGTTTTCAGTGGGGTAACAATCTTTTGAGAAAAGAAAAGAATGTGTTAAAGAGTCGTGCTTGGGCTGAGGAGCCCGAACTGACAAAAGAGTCTAAGATTAATCTAGTCTGGCAAAGTCTCTTGATCCGAATAGGCTAAGAAAGAGAAATCAGCAATGGATTACTGGATAAGGTACTTATATGATAACACCTTGTGATTTTTTCATCTGTGACACTACTATCTGGATATTAGATATCGAAAGTCTATACAAATTGTTGCAATGACTTCAGGTTAGTAGAAAGTCTAAAAATAGCAAGAGGTTCCTGAACATTAGAGATGGAAATTATGTTACAATCTTGATTTTAGAAATCGTCGAGTCTATTTTTAATTCTAACAATGTCATTTTAGTGATTATCACTATTATCTAATAATTTTGTGATATCATTATGAATGATGTCAAAATTATATAGACAACTAAAAATGACATTTACATAGTCTGTTAGTATATTGTACATAATAAACAAACTCCTTAGAGTAGATAATGTCATAGAAGCCTATCTTTGGCAATTTAGGCTTGGTCATATAAACAAGAATAGGATCAACAAAAGATAATTCTTGAAATCAATGATTGTGAATCATTGTCAACCTGTCAATCCTATCTCTTTAGTAAGATGATCGAATCACCTTTTGCTTGAAAAGATGAATGATTCAATGATATTCTGAATCTGATACATACTGATGTATTGGATTTACAAACATATTTGCCATAAATTTAGATTATTTGAAATGTTCAAATAATTTCTTAATAAGATAGAGAAACAAACTGGAAAGAGCATTGAAACTCTTCATCAGACCAAGGAGGAGAATATTTTTTCAGTGAAGGTTTTGACATATCTAGAAGAAAATAGGATTATCTCTTATTGAAATTAACTTTGTTAGATATAGTTCGATCCATGATGGGGTTTATAAGTCTGTCAGTCTCTATTTAGGGTTATACTCTTAAGACTCTTGTTATGTTCTGAGCTGGATTTTGAATTAATCAGTTGCAATGACTCCATATGAGATATGTACTAGGCATAAGCCAAAACCCTCTTACCTTAGGGTTTGGAAGTGTTTGGTTTATGTCAAGCAATTACAGACAGATTAGCTTGGATCCTGATCTTATATGTATTATTTTGAAGGATAACCCTAAAGAATCTAAGGGTATATTACTTCTACCATGCTAAAGAATAAAATTGTTCGATATTTCTTTTTGAAAAAGAGTATCTTGGTGAAGGAACTGATACCTCTAATATGAAACTTATGAAGTTTGACAGGTAGAAGAACCGATACAATCTAGTGAACCCATAGAATCGAATTTGATTAGATCAAATCTGGAACCCATTGTAGATGCACCATTAAGGAGATCCGATAGAGTACCATATCTGTCGGATAGATACTTCAGTTTCTAATTTTGGAACATGATCCTATTGAACTCAATGAGAACAACAAGGATTTGATTACTTACATGGATGCCATGCAGAAGTCTGACTCCGATTAATGGCTTGGAGCCATAGAGTCTGAAATGAAGTCTATAATGGTCAACAGTGTATGGACACTCATTGATCCACTCGAAAGGATAAAGCCCATAGGGTGTAAGTGAATCTTCAATAAGATCAGAGCGCAGATGAGAAGATGGAGACCTACAAAGCTCGTCAGGTTGCCTAAGAATATGGTCAATGTTATGGTATTGACTATAGTGAGATATTTTCTTCTATGGCAATGCTAAATATTTTGGAGTTAGAACATGCATTTTGATAAATGATCAAAATGCATGACTTCATTGAGAACGAAGAAAAATCTTGCAAATACAAATGGGTTAATAGTTTTATGAGTATATTTTTTTTTTTATATGTGAATGAAATTCTCTTAATTGAAAATGATATTCCTTATATTACAAGGAATAAAGGTTTCACTGTTATCATTTTTTTCATAAAGGACTTTGAAAAAGTATCTTTTATCCTAGAGATGAAGATCTATAGAGATAGATCCAAGAGACTGCTTGGATTATCCCAGTCCAACATATATAGAGTATTTATGAGTAGAATTTGTTCTATCATGTACCCTATGTATGAGACCGGATATGGTATACTCACTAGGATAGTGAGTGGATACCTGCAAGATTCGAGTTAGAATTACTGGAACGACATCCTTAGATATTTTAGAAATACTAAGGATCAGTGACTCGGTTATAGAGAATCTAATTTAAAACTTATAGAGTATGATTTTAGTTTTTAGTTGGATATAATAATAGCAAGAATATGTCAAAATTATCCTAAATAATAGAGCAATCTATTGAAAAAATTTCAAGCAGAGTAATATAGCCAAATTCAAATTGCGAGGTAGAATGTATTGCAACATTTGATACTTACAAGGAATCTATGTGATTGTACAGTGTTGGGTATAAAATACCCACAGCCGAAACCCACACCGACATCAGCACAGCTCCACCCGGACTCCTACGAGAGCCGGGCTCCGCCGCCAGCACCGACATCAGCACAGCTCCGCCCGGACTCCTACGAGAGCCGGGCTCCGCCGCCAGCACCGACATCAGCACAGCTCCGCCCGGACTCCTACGAGAGCCGGGCTCTGCCACCCGCACCGACATCAGCACAGCTCCGCCCGGACTCCTACGAGAGCCAGGCTCCGCCGCCAGCACCGACTGCAGTGCAGCTCCGCCCGGACTCCTATGGGAGCCGGCCACCGCCTTCGACATCAACTGCAATGCAGCTCCGCCCGGACTCCTACGGGAGCCGGGCTCCGTCCTCAACATCAACTGCAGCGCAGCTCCGCCCGGACTCCTACGGGAGCCGGGCTCCGCCTCCGACGTCAAATGCGGGTAAGCTCCGACCGGACTCCTACGGGAGTCGGACTTCACCTTTAACTTTGGTTGCAGCACAGCTCCGCCCGGACTCCTACGAGAGCCGGGCTCCGTCCTCAACATCAACGGCAACGCAGCTCCGCCCGGACTCCTACGGGAGCCGGGCTCCGCCTCCGACGTCAAATGCGGGTAAGCTCCGACCGGACTCCTACGGGAGCCGGACTTCACCTCTAACTTTGGTTGCAGCACAGCTCCGCCCGGACTCCTATGGGAGCCGGGCTCCATCCTAACATCAACTGCAGCGCAGCTCCGCCCGGACTCCTACGGGAGCCGGGCTCCGTCCTCAACATCAACGGCAACGCAGCTCCGCCCGGACTCCTACGGGAGCCGGGCTCCGCCTCCGACGTCAAATGCGGGTAAGCTCCGACCGGACTCCTACGGGAGCCGGACTTCACCTCTAACTTTGGTTGCAGCACAGCTCCGCCCGGACTCCTACGGGAGCCGGGCTCCGTCCTCAACATCAACGGCAACGCAGCTCCGCCCGGACTCCTACGGGAGCCGGGCTCCGCCTCCGACGTCAAATGCGGGTAAGCTCCGACCGGACTCCTACGGGAGCCGGACTTCACCTCTAACTTTGGTTGCAGCACAGCTCCGCCCGGACTCCTACGGGAGCCGGGCTTCGTCCTCAACATCAACTGCAACGCAGCTCCGCCCGGGCTCCTACGGGAGCCGGGCTCCGCCTCCGACATGAACTGTGGGTAAGCTCCGACCGGACTCCTACGGGAGTCGGGTTCCGCCTCCGGCAACAGCACAGCTCCGACCGGGCTCTTAAGGGAGCCGGGCTACGTGCTCGACGCCAATGACTGCAGCCGCAAGCAGACTTCGCCCGGACTCCTACGAGAGCCGAGCTCCGCCCCCAACTTCAGCTCCGAGGGGGTTCCGCCCGGACTCCCCCAGAAGTCAGGCTCCACCCACGACCCTGCTCCACTTCCTGTGGCAGACTCCGCGCAGTTCCATCATTCCCTGACAGGCCGCAGTAACGTAGCCGCCCTGCTCCACTTCCTGTGGTGGACTCCGCACAACTCCACTATCCCCTGGCAGGCCACAGTGACAGCCACGAACCTGCTCCACCTCCTGCGATGGATACCATGCGATTCTCCTGACCGCTGACAACGGACGCTGCTCCACCCCCCATAACAGATTCCGCGTGGTGGGTCGAGGTGATGGCCACGTGTCCGCTCCATTATCTTTCGCAATCAATTCCCCTGACCATGGCGGCCCACTACCAGGCGGTTACAAACATCGCCATCAATCCGCTGCCTCCTCCATCTATAAAAGGGGGATCCATATACGTTATTCTCTAAGCTCTTTTTCCTATCTCAAAACTCTGCTAAATTCTCCGTTCGAGCACTCCATTCTTGTTGAGGCAGAGTACTGACTTGAGCGTCGGAGGGTCTTGCCGGAGCAACCCCACCTCCGGTTTAGACTTCCCTTGCAGGTCCCGGCGGCGACCGCGGCTTCCCCGACTCCAGCTTCTCCGGCGCAAGCAGATTTTTGCACCAACAGGATTGGCGCTAGAGGAAGGGGCTGTATCTTCGCAGCACCCTTGTTCTTAAAGGAGTGTTCAACGGAGCCGCCTCCGACCGTCTCTCCGTCACCCACTCCCAATCTTCCCCCACAAGATCAGCACTCGATGCCTCCGCGCAAGGCGTCCACCCAGCGGTCTACGCCTCCGCAGCCAGATCTCAGGCTCCGGCCTCCCCTCCAGTTTCTCAGCCTCCTCCTCCTTCCCCTCCGATGGTCGGTGCGGAGCAATTCGACTTGCTGGCGCAGCAGGTCAAGGGACTCGTTGAAGCCGTACAAGCGATGCAGCAGCAGCAACCGCAGGCGTCGGCACATCCGGAGGGGGCACCTCCGGAATGCCAGAACCTGGCGGCGGGGCGGGCCACCGGGGCCAGCCGCCCCGTCCTTCCCGGGAAGGTGAATCCGAAGTAGAGAGCCCTCGTCGGATCACGACTCCACCCCTGGAAGATCCCTGCCCCCGTTCTGCCAAAGGACCCTCGAGACTCGAAGTCGAGAGGATTTCCTGGACCGGAGGCTCCAGGAGATGAACCGGCGGATCGAAGAACTCCGCCGCGCGCCTCCCGCTTATGGTGAGGATATTTGCACTGACCCTCCTTTCTCCCAAATGATTATGCAGGAATCGATCCCGCCGAACTTCAAGCTCCCCCAGTTTGAAAGCTACGACGGGACGTCGGACCCGGTAGATCATCTGGAGGCCTTCCGAACGATGATGCTGCTTCACGGTGCTCCCGACGCCATCCTGTGCCGGGCTTTCCCATCTACTTTGAAGGGAGCGGCGAGGAACTGGTACTCAGCTCTGAAGCCGGGTATCATATTCTCCTTCGATCAAATGAGCCACCAATTTGTGGCCCATTTTGTCAGCAGCCGGCGTCCCCGGAAGGGTTCGGAGTCCCTCATCAACATCAAACAGAGGGAAGGGGAGTCCATACGGGCCTACGTCAACCGCTTCAACATCGCGGCGTTGGAGGTCCGAATTTGGACCAGTCAGTGGCCATGGCCGCCCTGAAAGGCGGCCTTCAGAAGAATGATCTTTTGTACTCCCTGGAGAAGAAGTACCCCAGGATTTTGCCGATCTACTGGCTCGGGCTGAAGGATACGCCCGAGCGAAGAAGCCTTCAAGATGAAGGACGAAGAGACTGCAAGGGAGCATCAGGCAGGAAATTCTGGTAAGCCCGCAGTTGAAAAGAGGCCAAAGGAAGCCCGGCCTCGCTCCCGATCCCCTCCTGGACATAAGCGCGCCCATACTCCTCCCCGGGCGCACAGGCAGAGAAGCCCGGACAACAGGTTTCGGCGGGGTTCCCGCCAGAGAAATTTCGCAACTACGCCCCCCTCAACGTCTCGAGGGCTCAGGTGCTGATGGAGGTCAGAGAGCAGCTCCCTAGGTCGGAGAGGATGCGTACGCACCCCGGGAAGCGCAACCCCAACAAGTTTTGCCTCTACCACCGCGACCACGGCCACGACACGGAGGAATGCATCCAGCTCCAGGACGAGATCGAGGAGCTCATTCGTCGAGGCCGACTCGACAGATTCATCCGCCGGAGGCCGGGGGATAGAAGAGACTGGCCAAGAGCCCTCCTGCCGCTGAACTGCAGAAAAGGGAGGAGCAGCCCGGGGACCGACCGCCCATCGGGACCATCGACTCCATCTCCGGAGGGCCTCAAGGAGGAGCGGAAATACTTTAAATGTATCACTTACCATTTCGCTTTGAATCTATTTTTCTTTTTAGCTAACATGCTCCTCCCACCTAGCGTGGATGTATTATGACTGGATATGATCCATCCAAGATCACAGCCTGTTAGGGACAGGAGGAAAACCTCGCCCTAACATGAGCAGAGTCAAAGGCTCGGTTCTTTTAGACCGGATGGGGGGAGAGGCCTTACAACGCCCCAATGTGCCCCCACAGCCCTGTTAGGGACAGGAGGAAAACCTCGCCCTAACTTGAGCAAAGTCAAAGGCCCGGTTCTTTTAGACCGGATGGGGGGAGAGGCCTTACAACGCCCTAATGTGCCCCCACAGCCATGTCAGGAACAGGAGGAGAACCTCGTCCTGACATGAGCAAAGTCAAAGGCCCGGTTCTTTTAGACCGGATGGGGGGAGAGGCCCTGCAACGTCCTAATGTGCCCCCACAGCCATGTCAGGAATAGGAGGAGAACCTCGTCCTGACATGAGCAAAGTTGAAGGCCCCGTTCCTTTAGACCGAAGGGGGGAGAGGCCTTACAGCGCCCTAACGCGCCCCCACAAGCCAGGCTGATAACGAGGACCTCGCGCCGACTCAAGCCAAATGGAAGGTCCGGACTCCTACGGGAGCCGGGTTCCGTCGCCAAGTAAGACTTCACCCGGACTCCTACGGGAGCCGGGTTCCCCGCCAAGTAAGACTTCACCCGGACTCCTACGGGAGCGGGTTCCGCCGCCAAGTAAGACTTCACCCGGACTCCTACGGGAGCTGGGTTCCGCCGCCAAGTAAGACTTCACCCGGACTCCTACGGGAGCCGGGTTCCGCGCCAAGAAAGACTTCACCGGACTCCTAGGGAGCCGGGTTCTGTCGCTAGTAAGACTTCACCCGACTCCTACGGGAGCCGGGTTCCGCCGCCAAGAAAGACTTCACCCGGACTCCTACGGGAGCGGGTTCCGTCGCCAAGTAAGACTTCACCCAGACTCCTACGGGAGCCGGGTTCCGCCGCCAAGTAAGACTTCACCCGGACTCCTACGGGAGCCGGGTTCCGCCGCCAAGAAAGACTTCACCCGGACTCCTACGGGAGCCCGGCTCCAATCGCCACTTCTGCAGCAAGGGTCAACGATGGTGGCGAAACTCGGCCGCGTGACAAGATCGGGTGAAAGGAAAGAGCCCCCCCCTACGGCGACATCTACGTTGGACAAGCTAAACGACGAGAAAGGTTCAACAAACGACAATACCAGCGCCACGCGTGAACAAGGTAACACAAAGTGCTCCTTTTTCCATTTTCAATATACGCACTACAAAGCCAGGACGGCCAGAGAAAGAAGGACAAAATGACAAAAAGAAAATAACTACATACGGACAAAGGGGCTCTAAGGAGGCCCTCGTCCTCCGACCTAGGGTTACCACCCCCATCCCTCAACCAGGACTGCCTCAGGCTCTCCACCGTTTCTTCTAGTTCTTCCTTCTTTCGCAGCATATCCTGGAGCGCCTGACGAAGTCGCCGGCCCTCAGCCTCCGCTTCCCGATGCCACTTCCGCAAAACTTCGGACTCTGCCTCTGCGTCTGCGATGGCCTTCCGCTCAAGCCTCAGTTGGATTTTTACTTGTTGCAGCTCGGCCGTCTTCTCCCCAAGGGAGACAGAAATCCCCTCGACGGTGCCTCTCAGGGCTTGGAGCTCTTCGGTATCTTGGGCGTTAGTAAGCTGTGCCCTAGTAACCAACTGCCTCTGGAGACGAACAACCTCGTCCGTCGCCTGATGGAATCTCCCTATGTACTCTTCTACCTACCGGCGCCAACTGGCCCGCTGCACATCGTGGCTCATCTCAGCGTCTTGAAGCTGCTTCTGGAGGTCGGAGACCTTCTGCGACCATTTTTGCTCATCGTCAACCCGCGCCAGGGTCCGGGATGAGTTTCCTTCCAGCTGGCCGATCCTCCTCTTTGCAGCTGATAGCTCCACCTTAAGGGCACTGATCCTGGCTTCTTGAGCCCAGGTTCGGTCGCTGGCGCTCTTCGTACATTCCTCGAGCTCCTTCGTGAAGTTTCCTTCCTCCGGCTGTAGTCCATGGTTGCCTTCACTTGAAGACTCCTGAAGTGGGCGGCCTCAGCGGCGGCCTCGGAATAGCATTTTTTCGCCTGGCGGAGCTCGCCCTCCGACTTCTTCAACTTCTTCGTCAGGTGGAGGACCTCCTTTTTCAGCCGTTGGATAGTTGACTTCAGCGGGACCCCCAGGGGCAAGGGGAGTGCTTCGGCGGGGCACTGCCATCGGAAGATGCAAACGTCAAAGACCGACTCATTACAAGAAGAAAGGCAGAAAAGGAGGAGCGGAGGGAAGAAAAGACCATCCACAATAAGAAATTCGACTTTATTGATTGATTTTGAAGACAAACGGAAAGGAAGCATGGTGACAAAAGAAAGATACAAGATCAGAGGTCTCAGACCTCGGGGGCAGGGGGTGGAGAGCTCGGTGCGGGGGGTGCGACTGCAGTAGCGGCAGACGAAGGGGCGGCCTCATCGTCAGACTCCTCCAAAAAGCCGAGATCAAGGTCGGGGTATCTGCTGGCCACCCTCTCTCGGCAGAGCTCGAACCCCTTGGTGAACGCCTCCAGGCCGAACTGGACGTTCAGCTCCCTCATCTCCGTGGAGGCCTTGAACTCCTCCACCGCAAGGGTCCTGGCCTCCGAGACCAGAACCGGAGTTTGCTCGGTCAGATGGGCGACCTCGGCCTCCGCCTTTCTCGCCGACTCCTCCAAGCTTCGTCTCTCCTCCTCCCGGCTTGTCTTTCCTCTTCCCGATCTTGCCTCTCTTTCTCCAGGGCCTCCCGGAGGGCGGTCACCTCGGCCGTCTTAGCTTGAAGATGGGCAACCTCGTCCTGGCAGTGCTCCTCCGCCCGAAGAAGGTCCCTTCTCATGCAGCCTGATGCCTCGACATAGGCGAAGAGCTGGTGCCCGATCTGTAAGGACGGATAGAGAATTACAATGAAGACCAAGCAACCATGCAAATAAACATCCGCTTACCTCGAGAAAGACCCCAAAGTGTCCCAGGCCCGCTGCTCGAGATCGGCGCGGTCGATCCTCTCCACGACATCAGACAGGATGCAGCCGTCGAGTAGCCGCCTGATCAGAGCCTTGTCGTTGAAGGGGTTCTCCGATCCCCCTCGGAGCAGACGGACTCGTCTGCGGCAGCTCGGTGGCTGCTCGCCCGGTGGGCCACCGATTTCCTCCTCCTCCCCGCGGAAGGGCCTCCGTGGGGCGGGCCTCGGAATAGGGACCCCAGTCGGCGGGCTCCTTGAGAGAGCCCGGGGGGCCACTGGCTCGGCATCCGAAGGAATGTCGATGGCCGGGGTCGCCTGGACGGGCGCAGCCAAGCTCGTCTCCTCCACCCTGGCCCTCTTCACCGAACCGGAGGTCATCGCGCCCTTCCTCTTCTGGGCTCTCATTGCCTTAGCGAGCATCCGCGTGGCTTCGGCATCCATTGCAAAAAAAAAAAAAAAAAAAAAAGAAGAAGAAAAAAAAAATAATAACAAAATAAAGAGAGGAAGAAGAAGGCAAGAAAAGAAAAATAAATACTTGCTGGATCCTGAGGGCTCAGGCCGATGTTGAAAAGAAGCTGCTCCCTCAGAAGGTTAGGAAGGGAAGGAGCGGGATAACTCAGAAGCTTCTGGGCAGCCTGGAGGTCATCCTCTCCCAAGCTGGGAGCCCGGCGGATGGAATCCCTCAGAGACCCCCAAGGGGGCAGACCTAGTTCTAGGGTCGGGCAGTAGACAAAGAGAAATTTCTCCTTCCAGTTGTGAATCGAAGAAGGGGCGCCCTTCAGCAACCCCTTCTTACCAAACTGGGGGGAGAAGTACCACCAGTCCTTCGCTGAAGGATGGCGTTTGAAGGTGTAGAAATATCTGAACAGGGAGAGGGATGGCTGGACCTCGGCTATATGGCAGAGAGAGAGAAACCCTATCAAAAACCTAAAGGAATTCGGGGCGACAGAGGCGAGGGAAATGTCTAAGAAGCGAAAGAAGGCGGCAACAAAGACTGGAAGCGGAAGCCGGAGTCCGGCGCGAAATGCCTCCTGGTACAAACAAAAGCGACCAGGAGGGGGAGCGCTGGCCCGGTCGGAGGGGCCAGGAAGCTCCAGGTCGAACTCCGAAGGAACCCCATACCGAGCCCTTATCAGAAGGAGTTCATCCGGAGTCGACGAACATGGGATGGCTCCCGGTGCGAAAATCGGGT
This sequence comes from Elaeis guineensis, assembly GCF_000442705.2. Taxonomy (NCBI): domain Eukaryota; kingdom Viridiplantae; phylum Streptophyta; class Magnoliopsida; order Arecales; family Arecaceae; genus Elaeis; species Elaeis guineensis. The sequence goes on along the minus strand of NC_025996.2, from coordinate 101,147,543 downwards.
GAGGCCCTGCCCGAACGTGGGTTCATCCGCAGAAACAGGGGCCTGGGGGTTCGAAGCAGAAGCGGAAGAACTCCCAGTACTTACGGGGGCAGAAGAATCGGAAGACATTTTTTTGGGGGGAGGACCTAAAGGGCCCTAGAAAGGCAAACTGAGAAGGGAACAAGACGCCGAAGGTCAACTCAGAAGAAGACACGAAAGAAATGAAAAGAAGAGGGGCCCCTAGGCAGTGAAAAGAAGGTTGGCACTAACCTATCTTGCTCTGGGAACCCGGGGAGCGAGAAATGGAAGGCGCCTACGGCTCGGGAGGGCGTTCGCTAGAGCAGACTCTCGGGGAGATGACAAATGCCAACAAAAAATCAGAGATGGAGTGGGGCGCCTAAAGGGGGGAGGACGGGTTTAAATAGACCCGGGATCCGATGCCATAATGATCTCGAATCCCCCCAGGCCGGTCCACATCCGATGCGTGTCCCACTCCCCGTGGCAGACGGCTAAAGGCGGCTGGCGGTTGGCAGGGTCATAATTGCGCCGTACCTAGGCCAGCATACCCGTGGGATTTTCGAAGCGTCCCCTCGTACCACTCCAATTCGAAAAGACTCCGGCACGCGCTCATTTAATGCCAAAATATCTGGAGGCGGCAGCGCGCAGGATTCGAAGGGACGGTTTCGACTGTATCTCTCTCTCTGTACTTCCTTCGTTTGAAATTCAAACTCGGAAGTAGGGGGACTGGTGTTGGGTATAAAACCCACAGTCGAAACCCACACCGACATCAGCACAGCTCCGCCCGGACTCCTACGAGAGCGGGCTCCGCAGCCAGCACCGACATCAGCACAGCTCCGCCCGGACTCCTACGAGAGTCGGGCTCTGCCGCCAGCACCGACATCAGCACAGCTCCGCCCGGACTCCTACGAGAGCCGGGCTCCGCCGCCAGCACCGACATCAGCACAGCTCCGCCCGGACTCCTACGAGAGCTAGGCTCCGCCGCCAGCACCGACTGCAGCGCAGCTCCGCCCGGACTCCTACGGGAGCCGGGCACCGCCTTCGACATCAACTGCAACGCAGCTCCGCCCGGACTCCTACGGGAGCCGGGCTCCGTCCTCAACATCAACTGCAGCGCAGCTCCGCCCGGACTCCTACGGGAGCCGGGCTCCGCCTCCGACGTCAAATGCGGGTAAGCTCCGACCGGACTCCTACGGGAGCCGGACTTCACCTTTAACTTTGGTTGCAGCACAGCTCCGCCCAGACTCTTACGGGAGCCGGGCTCCGTCCTCAACGTCAACGGCAACGCAGCTCCGCCCGGACTCCTACGGGAGCCGGGCTCCACCTCCGACGTCAAAAGCGGGTAAGCTCCGACCGGACTCCTACGGGAGCCGGACTTCACCTCTAACTTTGGTTGCAGCACAGCTCCGCCCGGACTCCTACGGGAGCTGGCCTCCGTCCTCAACATCAACTGCAGCGCAGCTCCGCCCAGACTCCTACGGGAGCCGGGCTCCGTCCTCAACATCAACGGCAACGCAGCTCCGCCCGGACTCCTACGGGAGCCGGGCTCGCCTCCGACGTCAAATGCGGGTAAGCTCCGACCGGACTCCTACGGGAGCCGGACTTCACCTCTAACTTTGGTTGCAGCACAGCTCCGCCCGGACTCCTACGGGAGCCGGGCTCCGTCCTCAACATCAACGGCAACGCAGCTCCGCCCGGACTCCTACGGGAGCCGGGCTCCGCCTCCGATGTCAAATGCGGGTAAGCTCCGACCGGACTCCTACGGGAGCCGGACTTCACCTCTAACTTTGGTTGCAGCACAGCTCCGCCCAGACTCCTACGGGAGCCGGGCTCCGTCCTCAACATCAACTGCAACGCAGCTCCGCCCGGGCTCCTATGGGAGCCAGGCTCCGCCTCCGACATGAACTGCGGGTAAGCTCCGATCGGACTCCTACGGGAGTCGGGTTCCACCTCCGGCAACAGCATAGCTCCGACCGGGCTCTTAAGGGAGCCGGGCTACGTCCTCGACGCCAACGACTGCAGCCGCAAGCAGACTTCGCCCGGACTCCTATGAGAGCCGAGCTCCACCCCCAACTTCAGCTCCAGGGGGTTCCGCCCGGACTCCCCCAGAAGTCGGGCTCCACCCACGACCCTGCTCCACTTCCTGTGGCGGACTCCGCGCAGTTCCATCATTCCCTGACAGGCCGTAGTAACCATAGCCGCCCTGCTCCACTTCCTGTGGCGACTCCGCACAACTCCACTATCCCCTGGCAGGCCATAGTGACAGCCACGAACCTGCTCCACCTCCTGCGACGGATACCATGCGATTCTCCTGACCGCTGACAACGGACGCTGCTCCACCCCCATAACAGATTCCGCATGGCGGGTCGAGGTGATGGCCACGTGTCCGCTCCATTATCTTTCGCAATCAATTCCCCTGACCATGGGCGGCCCACTACCAGGCGGTTACAAACGTCGCCATCAATCCGCTGCCTCCTCCGTCTATAAAAGGGGGATCCAGATACGTTATTCTCTAAGCTCTTTTTCCTATCTCAAAACTCTGCTAAATTCTCCGTTCGAGCACTCCATTCTTGTTGAGGCAGAGTACTGACTTGAGCGTCGGAGGGTCTTGCCGGAGCAACCCCACCTCCGGTTTAGACTTCCTTGCAGGTCCCGGCGGCGACCGCGGCTTCCCCGACTCCAGCTTCTTCGGCGCAAGCAGATTTTTGCACCAACATACAGGTTCACTGACAAGCTAAGAGTGGCACCCTCTGATGATGGTCCTGCTGTATTGTATAGTACTGAAGCCATAACTTATACCAAGGAGCCAAAGTTTCATTAGCTTACCAAGTATTTTGCATCGCTACCACCTTATTCAGAAAATCTATTAAGGTGACGTCAATCTTTAGAAGATCAACGGAAAGGAGAACTTGACCAATCCATTTACTCAAGCCTCAGTATCTAGGAGTTCTGAGATGATAAATCGAAGATGGGTATATGATACTATGCTGATTGACTTTAGTCCAAGTGAGAGTTGTTGAAAAATATATCCTAAAGTCAATCATTTGAAATTATGCTAATTATAAATGTATATGAATTGATAAATAATAAATTTTATTTGGCCTTTTTCATCACAAGATTATATCTTCTAATGAACTCCTATATTGTGATGAAGTTCTTGGGACTACTTTGATTGATAAAGGAGGATTTATCATGTAGTCCTTAAATTAGTTCGTAACCAAACGATACACTATTACTAGGACGATAGCGATATCAAGTGTAAGTCATTGTGTGCTATATGCATTGGTTATCCTTGTAATCAAATGGTGTGGAGATACTGATATGGCATGCGGTGAGATGTAGGAGTATATCGTCACTAAACGTGACCAACTACAGAGTATTCTGCTGTTAAGGGTAGATCGTGAAGGGTATTGGTGTCTCTTCGACCTTAGATCACCACGGTGACTTACAAGCAACTCATTGTACTTTGGTGTCAGACTAACTGAATTTCTAATTCAGTAACGAAAGATTTTTGGATGTAGTTAAGTATTTGTCAAGTCAGTGTGTGAGTCAAGATGAGATTGATCCCTTCGAATTATTAAGAGTTAATGTATCAATGTATTTTAATTTAGCAAAATCTGGACCCAGATAATCTATGTGATGGATTTGAAAGATTGAAATACAATATGGATGACTTATCTAGGATTGACAGTTAAATCTTAGGTCATCCTCAAGCATTAGGATCAAAGTGATGAATTATATGATAACCATATGCCAATTGGTTCTTTAATGTTGCTTTGCCATCATTCGATCTATCCGGATGTCAGGTCATCATTGCTAGATGGTTACATCGACTGGTTCATAAATTTATTTTTGTACTACCAATTTAGGTTCTAACATATGGAGTTACACTCAAAAGAAATTTCTGACTGATCATGTGGCTGATTAACGATTGAGAATCATTCAAGGGCTTAATCATCAATTTAATTGATGATTAATCTTATATAAAAGTTATAATAAATTTATTCACCAAGTATTAGTAAATTAATGAAAGATTATTTCATAATTAAATTACTGATTTACTCAATTTGATTGAGCAAAAAGAATTAAATAAAATTTAATTGAATTAGATTCAATTAGGTTTGACCCTATTAGGTTGTGAGATGACCTAATCACTAAGGAAGAATTATTCTTTATTTGATTAGGATTTTGGTTCAATTAATTTTTAATTTGATTAAAATTTAATTAAAAATTTATGAATCTAATTAGATAGAATTTTATATATTTTATTTGGGCTAAACCAGATGTGATTTGGTTTGGATTCAAATAAGGAAACCTAGAGTCCATATAGGATTGGACTCTTCCTCCCCATGCACCTCCCACTTTGATGCCATATTTATCCATGCTGAAATAGTTTTTACATGAGATTTTTTCACACCAAAGAGTTCTTTCTCTTCTCTATCTCACATCCAAATTTAGGTAGGATCAGATTTGAAATGGTATGTTCAAATTTGATTTGAAATAAGATACCATATTGATAATGTTTGACATTATCTCTAAGACCTTGCTGCCAACTTATTTTTTTTCTCCTTATGTGTATGACATTTTGAGGATATTTTTTTGTAAAAAATTAGCTAGAGAATATATTTACCATAAAAAAATATGGAAAGGGGCTTCCCATATTTTTTTGGGTATGTTTTGGTGTGGAATTGAGAGAAGGTGGGACATATCTTGAAGAGTCTAAGATTCTTAGGACTCTTCACCCAACCCTATTACATGCCAATAAAAATGGGTCTATTTCTCACTTTTGTGTATGTAAGAGATTAGGAAAGGTGTTCTCCATGTTGAGGGGCTTTGGGGCATGGTTCTTGGCATGAAAAAGAGGAGGAGAGTCCTTTGGGTGTGTACAAAACCTAATCTTTTAGGGTTTCTACCTCAGGATTTGGGAAGAGAGAAAAATAAGAGAGAAAATAGTTTCTTCTCCATCTTTCTTCCACCTCTTCATCTACTCTAGAAGTCTATCTTCAACTTCTGAAAAGGTTCTAGAGTTTTGAAGAAGGGATCCAGATCAGCCAAGAAGGTCTTCACGCGAGCTAGCACTCTTAAGAAGATCGAATAGATCAGGGCTTCAAGTGAACTTTTCGTAGAGATCAGACGCATGTGCAGCTATGAGTAACCAGTGAGGATCTTCTTCACCATATCTCTCAACAGTGATGATCATCGATCCATATTCAGGTATCGAGTTCTGAACTCAGATAGGTGTAGATATAATCTACCGCTTACATCCATGAATGTAGATTTTATCTTCAGTATTTTTCAGATTTTATATGTAACATATCATATCATTGATCTTAGAGTAGATTGATTTGATGATTAGATCATATGCATGTTAGATTAATTTGATTAATTCAATTACCTTCTACTGTAATTTATTCGAAAAAGTTTTGAAATACATGTATGAAATCGCCTACATTCACCAACAAATTTATCCATCTTATTTGAACTCTTATGTTGTGATAAAGTTCTTAGGACTATAATTAATCGATAAAGGAGGATTTATCGTTTAGTTCTTAAAAGTGTTCGCGATCGAATGATATATTGAGAATTGTGTTCTAAAACCAATCATGTGATGATTGAGTTCATCTTTGTATATGAATAATAGTTATTCTGACATTTTTCATCATAAAGTTACATTTTTTTTGAACTCTTGTGCTGTGATGAAGTTCTTAGAACTATGTTACTTTATGATAAAGAAAAGATTTATCGTATAGTTCTTAAATATGTTTGCAATCAAATGATATATCATTACAGGATGATGATATTTATCGAGTGGAGATTGTTATGTGCCATATGACTTGATTATCCTCTTAACCAAAGAGTGTAGTGACACTAGTATGGCATACAGGTGAGATGTAGGAGTACATTATCATGAAACAAATGACTCACCTATTGAATATTCTGCTGTCAAGAACTGCTCACAAAGCATATGGGTATAAGTGTCCTTCAGACCTGAGATCACTATAGTGACTTGCGAGCAACTCACTGTGCTTTGGTGCCAGACTATTTGGATTTCTAATACAATGATGGAAGGCTATTGGGTACAGTCAAGTACTTACGAAGTCTATATGTGGATCAAGATGGGATTGACCTCTTCAGATTATTGGAGTTGATGTATTGCTATATTTTAATTTAGTAAAGTCTTGATCAGGATAATCTATGAGATGGATTTGAAAAGTTGAAATACAATGTGGATGAAATAATCTCAGTTGATAGACCTGAGACCATCCTAGAGCATTCAGTCTCAAAAGGATGAATTATGTGGTAACCATGTGCATGAGTTCTGAAATATTTTTTTGTGATAATTCGACCTATCTGGATATCGAAAATTATTGCTAGATGGTATCTCGACTAGTGCAGGAATTGATTCCTATGTTACTAGCTTAATGTTTGAACCTATGGAGTAACATACATAAGTCAGATACTGTAGGAAAGTATTGACCTATATTTATATGTACAATTTGAAAGTACTGAACTTGATTGAACATATAAACTAACTTGATTGAGAATTAAGTTATGGGTCAAATGAGATTGAAGAGTTGACTATGTCTAGCTAGCACTACACATGAGGTTCAGGTTCGATCTTGGAGATGAACAATTTCTGATCTATGATCTATGGAGCATATAAAAGATTAGATTTAAGTGCTAATTAATTCTAGATTAGATTTGAATTAAGTAAGCTTGATTGAGTCTAAAATTTTAAGTTAGACTTTGTACAAAAGTCCTAAAGAGTTTGAGATTAACAGTCCTTCAAAATTATTTCGAACCAGCTTCGAATTGATTCGAATTGGACCCATTTTGGATGAGATATGAGAAATCCTACTTACACTAAAATTCTCCACACTTATGGACTGAACAACACCTAAATATTTCTTCATTGTGAGCATCCTATGTGGGTGAGGGATTGGGTCCAATGTGATTGTCATATGTGATGGCAATACTATCTCATGTGGAGTCCTTCTTCCATGAGTATTGAACTGATTCAAAGCATGTTTGAGTTAGGAGTCCTATACTTATTGGGTCATGAGATTTATCTATAAATAGAGAGGGTCTTAAAGCAAATTCAGTGCAGGGGTAAAATAGCAATTTTAAAACTTTTTCAAAATTATGATTTTACAGTAAAAAAATATTAATTAATCTAATTAATTAATATGAATTTACCCTACACTAGGATCTAAATATGATATATAGCATGCATGCATTTAAATTTAAAATTCAAATTTGAACAATAAATACTTTATTGTAATGTGTTCAGAACACAATACCTTTGTGCGGTAGTAGATCACCGCAATCTGATCACCATCGGGAGAGTCTGATCGTCGCAATGCAGCCACACAGTGTGTCTGGCCTCTGTGGATCGTCCACATGAAGCTCCGATCTGATCGACTCCTCACGAGTGCTAGCTCATTGTAGAGCCCTTTTGACGGCCGATGCTGATCGAACTCCTTCGATCGATGTCTGTCGATTCTTCGGATGCTCCGGATCGTCAACAGATGTGCTTGAGAGGATGTTAAAGATCTTCTTGAGATTTTGTGGGCTCACGATACTCGTAGCTCACTTTCTCACTTCCCGAACCCCAGGCTAAAACTCTAGGGAACTCACCAGAAACCTTGCACCCACTTTTCTTTCTTTTCTTTCTTTTTCTCTTGGAAGGATATGGACTTCCTTCTCACCCACAAGACTTCTCACACCCCAAAATTTTTCTCCAAAAATCTTCTTCTTGCATGCCCCACTCTTCTCCTCCTTTTATAACAACGTCAAAAGTCTTATTCAAAAGAAAGGACAAAGATGAGTAATTGAACATTTGAATTCAAATCAAATTTTGAATTCAAATGAACACCAACTCATCCCTTATCCACTAAAGACGTGAGGCATGGCTTAAATTGTGCATGGAGTGATTTCATGAGAAACCTTTTCTCATGTAATAAATGGGGTGTAAAAAAAGGGATAAAGTGCAAAGATTGATTGCCCATTCAAATTCAAACTTTATTTTGAATTTGAATGGCCAACCAATCATCCTTATCTATTCATTTGGCACATTAAAGTGGGGCGTGGAAAGGGCTTGGCGTGAGGAAAAAATTCATGAGAAGTTCCTTCTCATGAATTCAAATGGGTGCAATGGAAGTGAGGTGGCGCATGGAGATTGGGTCAAGGTGGTTTAATTATTTAAACCAACCTAATTGAACCAAATAAGTTAGGTCCAATTAGACTAATTTAAACTCAACTTAATTAGGCTTAATTAGGCTCAATAGAATCCTAATCAAATCAGGAATTAACTAAGCTCAACCCCTGATCAAATCGGGGACCAAACCATCTCGACGATTAGGTCAACTCTCGACCTAATCGGGTCAAACCAACTGAATCCAATTCAATTGGACTTGATCCAAAAATAATTACTCAATCAAATTAAGTTAATTAGCGATCAAATCATTAAATAAGCTCTCATAAATACTAAGTCCAAATCGATGGGCAATCAGGCATCAGAATTCGTCGATATGTAACCCTGATCGAAAAATCCCAACCAGTGGGACTCTTGACCCTGGTACCCATAATGTGTGGAACTCGTGATCAGAGAATCCTGATTCTCGATCACTAAGTCCCAAACATGTAGGATTCTACATCAGCCATCAGATCAGATAGGAACCTCTAATGTGTGTGACCCCGCAGGTTCGAACCTAAGCCGGTAGCACAGGAACCAATTCCTGTACTAATCGAAGTGACCATCTAGCAATGGTACCCGATGTTCGGATAGGTCGAAGAGTCGCAATCGCAACACTCAGAACCTACATGAATATGGTTACTGTATAATTCATCCTTTTGACCCCTGTGTTTAGGATGACTCAGGATTAAATTGTCAACCCTGATCAGATCATCCGAATCGTGTTCAACTCAAACAGACCTGTGACTCCTCACAAGGACTACCCTGGCCAAGATTTTGCTAAATTGAAACATGACTGTATATAGCTCCTAAACTGGAGTGATCAATCTCATCTTGACACACGCACCGACAAGTCAAGTACTTGACTACACCCAGCAGCCTTCCATCACTGAATTAAAAATTCAAGTAGTTCAGTGCCTATGTGCAGTGAGTTGCTTGCAAGTCACCGTGGTGGTCTCAAGTCGGAGGGACATTTATACCCATATTCCATCGGAGCAAATCTTGCCAGCAGAAATAGCTCCAGAGTCGGTCATGTTCAGTGCAGATATACCCTTACATCTCACCTGTATACCATACCAGTGTCTCCACACTCATTGGTTAAGAGGACAACCAACCTATATGGCACACAACGACCTATATTTGATAAACATTGTCATCTTTGGTAACAACATATCATTTGGTCATGAACAGATTTAAGGACTAAACGATAAATTCTCCTTTGTCGAGTCTAAATAGTCCTAAGGACTTCACCACAACATAGGAGTTCATTAGAAGATGAAACATTTTGTGATGAAAAATGCTAAAATAATTTTTATTAATTCATAATTCATGTACAAATATAAAAATGAGCACAACCATCAACAGGTTGACGATTGGCTTTGGGACACTATTCCCAACAATCTCCCACTTGACCTAAAGCCAATCGGTGCAGTATCTAATACCCATCTTTGACTTGTAGTCATCGAACTCCTTCACCGCAATGGCTTTAGTGAATGGGTCGGTCAGGTTCTCCTTCCCATCGATCTTCTGAAGATCGACGTCACCTCGATCCATAATTTTCTGGATGAGATGGTAGCGACGCAGAATATGCTTCATCCGCTGGTGTGCCTTTAGTTCCTTCGCCTGAGCAATGGCTCCAGAGCTATCACAGTAGAGCAGAACTGGACCAACAAGGAGGGTGCTACTCTGAGCTCGGTGATGAATTTCCTCAGCCACATCACTTCTTTGGCAGCATCTGATGTAGCGACATACTCCACCTCGCAAACTGAATTAGCCACTGTGTGCTGTTTGGAACTTTTCCAGCAGATAGCCCCACCATTAAGGGTAAAAATAAATCCCGACACACTTTTATTGTCATCGTGATCAGACTGGAAACTAGAGTCTGTAAACCCTATAAGTCTCAAGTCCAATTCACCATAAACAAGCCACTGGTCTTTAGTATTTCTTAAATACTTTAGGATGGTTTTAACAACATTCCAGTGATTCTCCCTAGATCAGATTGGTATCTACTCACTACCCCTAGTGAGTATGCCACATCTGATCGTATACATGTCATGGCGTACATGATAGATCCCATTGCCGAAGCATATGGAATCCTACCCATACGCTCTCTCTCTTGAGGTGTTGTCGGACAATCCATCTTTGAGAGAAAAATTCCATGGCCTATCGGAAGATAGCCTTTCTTGGAATTCTCCATGCTGAACCTCTTCAGCATAGTATCAATGTACGTGGACTGAGATAAATCAAGCAACTTTTTAGATCTATCCCTATAGATCCTCATCCCTAGGATGTAGGAAGCTTCTCCCAGATCCTTCATGGAGAACTGTGACGATAGCCAAATCTTTATTCTCTGTAATGCAGGGACATCATTCTCGATTAAGAGAATGTCATCCACATACAATACAAGAAATACTACTACTGGACCATTAGCCCACTTATAAATGCATGGCTCTTCTCAGTTCTTAACGAAGCTATACGTCTTGATCATCTTATCAAAATGTATGTTCCAACTCCATGATGCCTGCTTAAGTCCATAAATGGACCTCTGTAGCCAGCACACCTTAGACTCATTTGTGGATGTAAATCCTTCAGGTTGTATCATATACACCTCTTCATCTAGCTCTCCGTTTAGGAAAGCTGTCTTCACATCCATCTGCCAGATTTCATAGTCCAGATGGGCAGCTATCGCAAGCATAATCCGAATGGATTTGAGCATTGCCACAGGCGAAAACATCTCGTCATAGTCTATACCATAACGTTGACGATATCCCTTGGCAACCAGACGGGCTTTATAGGTTTCCACCTTTTCGTCTGCCCTCTCTTCCTTTTGAAGACCCACTTACACCCTATGGGTTTTACTCCTTCGGGTGGGTCAACCAATGTCCACACATCGTTGACCTTCATGGACTCCATTTTGGATTTCATGGCCTCCAATCATTTCTCAGAGTCGGATCTCTGCATTGCATCCATGTAGGTGATCGGATCCTCATCGTTTTTATCAAGTTCGATAGGATCGCCATCCCAGACCAAGAAATCATAGTATCTGTCCAGTTGACGTGGTACTCTACCAGATCGCCTTAAGGGTGCTTGAACAATGGGCTTCGGATCTGATCTAATCAAATCTAGTTCAGGTTCAGCAACTTGTGTCGGTTTTTCCACCTGTCGAACTTTGTCAAGTTCGATCTTAGAGGCAACAGTCCCTTCACCAAGGAACTCCTTTTTCAAAAAGATTGGGTTAAGGCTGACAAACACTTTTTGCTCATCAGCTAGGTGGAAGTAACACCCTTTGGTTTCTTTTGGGTACCCTATAAAACTACACTTGTCAGACCTAGGTCCAAGCTTGTCCGTAATTAAACGTTTAACATAAGCCGGACACCCCTAAACCCTAAGGTGCGAGAGTACTGGCTTACGTCCTATCCATATCTCATATGCATTTTGGTTACAGACTTACTCGAAACTCTATTTAGAAGGTAACAAGCCGATTCGAACGCATATCCCCAGAGGGAGATCGGCAGACCAGCAAACCCCATCATGGATCGAACGATGTCCAACAAGGTCCGATTCCTCCTTTCAGATACACCATTATGTTGTGGTGTTCCAAGAGGAGTCCACTGAGAGAGAATCCCATTCTCCCTAAGATATGTCATAAAATCATTGGAAAGGTATTCACCTCCTCGATCAGATCGAAAAGTTTTAATACACTTTTCAGTTTGTTTTTCTACCTCATTTCGGAATAGTTTGAACATTTCAAACGACTCCGATTTATGCTTCATTAAATAGACATACCCATACCTCGATAGGTCGTCTGTGAAGGTTATGAAGTAGAAATATCCACCTCTTGCAATTGAGCTCATGGGTCCACATACATCAGAATGTACCAAACCTAAGAGTTCACTGGCTCGCTCACCTTTTTCAGTAAAAGGTGATTTTGTCATTTTATCAAGAAGACAGGACTCACAGGTTGGAAGTGATTCACAATCACCTACTTCAAGAATTCTTTCTTGAGCCAACCTGTTTATCCTGTTCTTATTGATATGACCGAGCCTACAATGCCAAAGGTAGACTTCAGACATATTATCTATTCTAGGGCATTTATCGAAGGTTTGAACCACATTAACATGTTATGATAGAAAGTAAATTCCATTATTAAGTTATCCAACAAATATTGTAACACCATTCAAAATGATATTGCAAATATTTTCTTTTATTAAAAATTGATAACTGTTCATGGCCAAAAGGCCTACAGAAATAATATTTAATAAAAAGCTTGACAATAGTGACATTCACTCAGAATTACGTTTCGAGAATTGATTACAAGGTTCATGATTCCTAATGCTAGAACTGGAACTTTGCTTCCATCTCCAACGTTCAGGAACCTCTCGCCTTCATCAAATCTCCTACTGACCTGCAGACCCTACATCGAATTGCAAATATGATAAGGGCTTTCGGTATCCAATATCCAGGCAATAGTATCACAAATGAAAAAGTTGCAAGGTGTTATCATATAAGTACCTTGCTTCTTCTTCGGCTTGTTCGGGTCTAGTGAGGCAATGTATAGAAGATAATTCCTCTTCCAGTGCCCCTGCTTCTTCCAAAAGAAGCACTCCACCTGGCTTTGGTCGGGCTTGCACTTCTTGGTCTGACCATGTGCAGACATCCCAACATGCGGTTCACCTTCTTATTCTTCTTCTTCTTATTCTTCTTCCCTTTCTTAAAGGGTCGACGACTAGAAGAAGACCCTCCCACAATATTTACCGACTCCTTATGGAGTTGGTGGTCCTTCTCAAAGTTCTGCAGCAACCCCAACAAGCCGTGGTAGTTCACTACAGGCTTTGTCATTCGAAAATGAGTAAGAAAGGGAAGGTAAGACTTGGGCAGAGAATTAAGGATCGCATCCTTACCGAGCTGCTCGTGCAAGAGAAAGCCCAGTTTACTTAGGCGCTCAATCATTTCGATCATGTACAGTACATGATCAGTGACTGAGGCTCCATCCCTCATCCGAGCATTGAAAATAGCACAACTAGTTTTATGCTTTTCAATATCGTCAGGCGTGCCAAAGGAGTCGTTCAATATTTGAAGCATCTCCTGTGGCTGGGCGTTCTCGAACCTGTGGCTGAACTCATCATTCATTGCCGCCAGCATAATGCATTGAACGGTGGTGCGATCGTTGAGCCACTTCTGATAAGTGTCTCGGACTGTCCCTCTAACGTTCGGGGCTGGCTCCTCAGGTGCTGGATCCGTTACTACATAAAGGATCCACTCATGCTCAAGGATGATTTTTAATTTTTGATACCAGCTATCGAAATTAGGTCCCATGAGCTTGTCATTATCTAATAATGACGGAGGGACAGGGTAGTGGCCATAGCTGCATAAAGAAAATCAGACCTCTATTAGTACATAAATTATAAATACTAAAGACTTGGACTTTATTCTAAAGTTTCTCCCAGTATTTTTACGAACTGGTAGCCTCAACCTCCAATTTGAGGAATTACTTTAATTCCTTAGTGGGTACTAGAATCCACACAGACTACACACGAGTCCAACTTTGGTTGGTCAACCCATGTGCATCTATGGGTAGGTTCATAACTAATTATTTCTCTAAACAACTTCTAGTAATTGATTTTGCCCCAGAACCTAATCAGTAGGCTTTGGCCTCCACTAAAAAGATCTGGTTAGGTCCAACCATTAACATGATTTGATTTGGTGAATCGGACCAATAAATGATCAGGTCCGCTTTGGCCGGCCAACTTGATCACCATCAGAAAGACTCAAACTAAATTATCATATTATGAATGATAATTCCATTAGTCAATATGCACCAGGCCTTTGGGCCTTCAATAATTATTAAACTAATGGACTCATTATCACTCACTTAATGGGAGGCTATGACTTAGTTATCAATATAACTTAATTATTTTTAGGACCTAATAATTTTTGAGGATTTTATTAAAGGATAGATGAGAAGAAAATATCCAGCCAATTTCAATCCTCCCACTGACTTCACCAAGTCAGATTAAAAAAGATTTAATTAAAGCTGGCATTAGGAGCACCTAAATCAGTCAAACTAATTTACCTAATAACATGGGTGAGCCCTAATCACCAAGTGATCTAATCAAAACCTAATTCACCAGGTTGGCCAAGTAAGTGAGATCAATGATGGGGATAAGCCATTAACTCGTCAGAGATCGAATCACTGCGAGTAGCTCCCGCTTAAAAACCACTGGTCAAAATGCCAAACTTACCTTTGACACCAACCGATTCATTAGTTTTAATTTGATCAACTTATTAAATAGGGTTCCACCGCGAAGCCATGAATTAAGTCCATCTTGGTCTAGTTAAAGACATGGACCCATTCAACTACAACTATTGGAGTTGAGTCTAGAGTATCCTTAACCTAATCTAATTCAACTTTTGATTAGATTTGATCAATTACTCTAATTTAGTCCATTTCTTTAAGCTAACCTTAGGTCTAACCCAATTATGGACCTAATCCATCGAACCCATTGACCCACAAGTTTATACAATTGTCTTAGATCTTAATTCACAATTCTAGACCTACTAGATAACACTTAATTCTTTTAATTAAGTATTTAGGCTGATGGGTCAGGGTTTGGCATTTCAAAAATAATTTTCAAATTTGAAGGATTTTATTTTTTGTTCATCAAATATGTTGACTCATTTCACAAATAGATCAGCACATTTCATAAATAGCAACCCTATTGCTAATTACATAACAGAAAACAACTCAATCAAAATAAATCATGAATATTCCTTTAGATCTAATTTAACATATTTATGATAAATTTCACAATTGAACCTTTACAATTAATTCCTTTCGCTGCTTCATCTGCATGGAATATAATTGCAGCGGCACCCCTACCGCCATAGGAGACCCCATCGAATGGGAGGAGAGGGCCTTTAAACCCTGCTTTTCTCCTATGACCGGACGGCCATGGTAACCAACCCAATTTGATTACTTGCTACTTGGATCAAGTATATCTAAATATACCAATTTCAAAATTTAAATTTCAAATTTAAATTTTAAATTTTGAATTTCAAATTTCAAACAAATTTCAAATTTCAAAATTTTGAATTTCAAATTTTGAATTTCAAATTTTGAATTTCAAATTTTGAATTTCAAATTTTGAATTTCAAAATTTTGAATTTCAAATTTTGAATTTCAAATTTTGAATTTTAAATTTTGAATTTCAAATTTGAAATTTCAACCAAATTTCAAATTTTAAATTTTGAATTTCAAATTTTTGAATTTTGAATTTCAAATTTCAAATTTCAAAATTTAAATTTTAAATTTTGAATTTTAAATTTTTGAATTTTAAATTTCGAACAACTTTCAAAATTTAAATTTCAAATTTTGAATTTTCGACCCTGCCCGAGGTTCCTTGAGTACTGTGACGGTCAGACCCCTTTCCTTTCTTTACCCTAAAGAGGGAATGAGAAGGCTAGAGCAAACATTTGCTAACTTAACCTTTTAGATTATAACTTAATCTACGCATGCAAATATATATATCATATCTAAAAATCCGCTCTGATACCATTTAAAGCAAAATTCAGTGTAGGGGTAAAATGATAATTTTAAAACTTTTTAAAATTATGATTTTACAGTGAAAAAATATTAATTAATCTAATTAATTAATATAAATTTACCTTACATTAGAATCTAAATATGATATATAGCATGCATGTATTTAAATTTAAAATTCGAATTTGAACAATAAACACTTTATTGTAATGTGTTCAGAACACAATACCTTTGTGTGGGTAGTAGATCACCGCAATAGATCACCGTCGGGAGAGTTTGATCATCGCGATGCAGCCACACAGCGTGTCTGGCCTCTGTGGATCATCCACACGAAGCTCCCGATCTAATCGACTCCTCACGAGTGCTAGCTTGTTGTAGAGCCCTTTTGACGGTCGATGCTGATTGAACTCCTTGATCGATGTCTGTCGATTCTTCGGATGCTCTAGATCGTCAACAGACGTGCTTGAGAGCATGTTGAAGTTTTTGAGATTTTGTGGGCTCACGACACTCGTAGCTCACTTTCTCACTTCCCGAACCCCAGGCTAAAACTCTAAGGAACTCACCGAAAACCTTGCACCCACTTTTCTTTCTTTTCTTTCTTTTTCTCTTGGAAGGATATAGACTTCTTTCTTACGTACAAGACTTCTCACTCTCTAGAATTTTTCTCCAAAAATCTTCTTCTTGCACGCCCCACTCTTCTCCTACTTTTATAACAACGTCAAAAGTCTTATCCAAAAGAAAGGATAAAGATGAGTAATTGCACATTTGAATTCAAATCAAATTTTAAATTCAAATGGACATCAACTCATCCCTTATCCACTAAAGGTGTGAGGCATGGCTTAAATTGTGCATGGAGTGATTTCATGAGAAACCTTTTCTCATGTAATAAATGGGGCGTAAAAAAAGAGATAAGGTGCAAAGATTGATTGCCCATTCAAATCCAAACTTTATTTTGAATTTGAATGGCCAACCAATCATTCTTATCCATTCATTTGGCACATTAAAGTGGGGCATGGAAAGGGCTTGGTGTGAGGAAAAAATTCATGAGACGTTTCTTCTCATGAATTCAAATGGGTGCAATGGAAATGAGGTGGCGCATGGAGATTGGGTCAAGGTGGTTTAATTATTTAAACCAACCTAATTGAACCAAATATGTTAGGTCCAATTAGACTAATTTAAATCCAACTTAATTAGACTTAATTAGGCTCAATAGAATCCTAATCAAATCAAGAATTGATTAAGCCCAACCCCTGATCAAATCAGGGACCAAACCATCTCGACAATTAGGTGAACTCTTGACCTAATCGGGTCAAACCTAACTGAATCCAATTCAATTAGACTTGATCCAAAAATAATTACTCAATCAAATTGAGTTAATTAGTGATCAAATTACTAATTAAGCCTCTCATAAATACTGAGTCTAAATTCGATGGACAATCAGGCATCAGAATTCATCGATATGTAACCCTGATCGAAAAATCCCAACCAGTGCGACTCTTGACCCCGGTACCCAAAATGTGTGGAACTCATGATCAGAGAATCCTGATTCTCGATCACTGAGTTCAAACATGTAGGATTCTACATCAGCCATCAGATCAGATAGAACTCTAATGTGTGTGACCCCGCAGGTTCGAACCTAAGCCGGTAGCACAGGAACCAATTCCTGTACTAATCGAAGTGACCATCTAGTAATGGTACCCGATGTCTGGATAGGTCGAAGAGTCACAATCGCAACACTCAGAACCTACATGAATATGGTTACTGTATAATTCATCCTTTTGACCCCTGTATTTAGGATGACTCAGGGTTAAACTGTCAACCCTGATCAGATCATCTGAATCGTGCTCAACTCAAACAGACCTATGACTTCTCACAAGGACTACCCGGGTCAAGGTTTTGCTAAATTGAAATACGACTGTACACAGCTCCTAAACTAGAGTGGTCAATCCCATCTTGACACACGCACCGATAAGTCAAGTACTTGACTACACCCAGCAGCCTTCCGTCACTGAATTAAAAATTCAAGTAGTCCAGTGCCTAAGTGCAGTGAGTTGCTTGCAAGTCACTGTGGTGGTCTCAGATCGGAGGGACATTTATACCCATATTCCATCGGAGCAAATCTTGACAGCAGAAATAGCTTCGGAGTCAGTCACGTTCAGTGCAGATGTACCCTTACATCTCACCTGTATGCCATACCAGTATCTCCACACTCATTGGTTAAGAGGACAACCAACCTATATGGCACACAACGACCTATGCTTGATAAACGTTGTCGTCCTTTGTAACAACATATCATTTGGTCGCGAACAGATTTAAGGACTAAACGACAAATCCTCTTTTGTCGAGTCTAAATAATCCTAAGGACTTCAGCACAACATAGGAGTTCATTAGAAGATGAAACATTTTGTGATGAAAAATGCAAAATAATTTTTATTAATTCATAATTCATGTACAAATATAAAAATGAGCACAACCATCAATAGGCTGACGATTGGCTTTGGGACACTATTCCCAATAGGTCTCTACCTATAGATGCATAGCAAACAAATCATATTGAGAGAAGAGAGAGAAAAAGAGAGGCATGAGAAGAGAGAAGCCCTTCCTTCTTCTCCTTGGCCTCCCCTCCTTCCTTGCTATGGGCACTCTTATGGGTGTCCCCCTTGCTGGTGTGAGGCATCACACCAGCATCTCTTCTCTCGTATTTGATTGGGTTGTGAAGGCAATTTGATCGGAGTTCATCCCACTTTTCTATGGCGTCTGACATGTATGCGAAGTAGAAGATCTGTACTTTCAGGCCTCCGCAAAGGTTTGTTTCAGATTTTTAAAGATTTGATCTCCTATTTCATTGCTAATTAGATAAGAATTTGATTCTTATTCATATAGATTAATAAAAAAATTTTAGATACAATCTGGGCTATCCGAAGAGAAATAGTTTTTCTTTCCTTCAATTGGTCTCAGAGCAGGCTTTTGATTCATGCATGTATATCTGAATTTTTTGGATTAATTACATATCGTATGTAATTAAAATTTTATATTAAAAATTAAATTAAATTTAAATCTATTTATATAAAATTTTTGATCTAATTTTAATTGGATTAGATGAGCCTAATCAATTATTGATTAAGGTTGTTATAAGTTTGTTATAATAGAATTTTGCTGTTGCTGAATTTTTAATAGAATAATAATATGAATTAAAATATATTTTAAATCTATTTTAATAGAATTTAAGGTTGTTGTTTCATTAAGAAGTGAAATTTATTTTAGATCAAAATTGGATCCATTTCGATGGATATTTAGATCTGAATCCTTTCAAAATTCAACACTATACGAAAATAGATTTTATTAAAAATTTATTCTTTATGCATTCATGTTTGCATCTAATTAATTTTCTATATGATATCAAATCTAAAATTGATATTCTATAATCAGTATAAGATGTGTTTTAAATCAGATATAATGTATATGATGCATCAAATCTAATTAGATTAGATGAAGAACATAATTAATAAGATCAAGATACTTATATGATAATACCTTTACAAGGTACATCATAGTGGGAGGACCTTTAGACTAAAGTCCATGTCTTCAAGATTAAAAATAATTCATATACTAATAGGTTAGTATTTTTCTTTCAGTTATGACCAATACACTAACCCTTCATTTGCTGTTGGACAGCGACAAGCTCACCGGTCCCAACTTCGATAGCTGGTATCGAAAGTTGAAGATCGTCTTAGAACATGAGAAGATTTTATATGTTCTTATGTATGAGGCACCTAAAGAACCTACAGCCAATGCTCCTCATACCGCAAGAGATACTTACAGAAAGTGACTCAATGATTGTACAACTGTGCATTGTGTGATGAGGGTAGCTATGAATGATGAACTTAGTCATAAGTTCGAAGATGTGCAGCCAGAGGAGATCATTCAAATGTTGAATGAGTCCTTCGGCACCCCTGAGGATGCAGAGAGACACAAAATCTCCTGCGTAGTATTCAATGCCCGTATGTGAGAAGGAGCTTCAGTGATCGATCATGTATTGTACATGATTGAGCAGATTAAATGCTTTAGCAAACTTGACTTTTCGTTGCATGAACAGTTAGGTATGGATGCTATCCTCAATTCGTTACCAAAATCTTACCTACCTTTCTTAGTCATTATAGAGTGACGAAGCCTATGGTGAACTACCATGGTTTGCTAGGGCTATTGCAGACTTTTGAGAAGGATTACTAGCTCCAGAAAGAGCCAGTGAATTTAGTAGGAGGTTCATCTGCAGGATGTCAATCCTCTAAGAGAAGAAAGAAGAAAAAGATATAGAAATCTCATGCTGTCGATTTTAAGCAGAGCAAACCATCAAAAGTTAATAAGAGCCAGATAAAGCACTTCTTCTACAAGAAGTTGGATCATTGAAAAAGAAATTATCCTGCTTATATAGCCACACTTGATCCAAATGGACCTAAAAATAAGAGAAAGAAGCAAACGGTTGCTTCACAAGGTACTTATATGATAACACTTTATAATTTCTCTGTTTGTGATATTACTATTAATATATGCAATTCATTGCAGGAACTACAAGTAAGTAGGAAGTTTCGAGAGGGCGAGCGGTTCCTTAACGTTGGAGATGGAAGTGTTAGATGTGTGCTCTAGATGCCAGATTGACTGACACATTCCTATACAAATCTAAGGAAAATTTATAATTTTGACTATAAATCAATAAATAGGTTATCCTTCTATCACATTGTGTACATTGTGTCTGTAATACATCCTTTGAGTTAGTAGGAATGTCAATTTATATTTTCAAGTGTTGAAAATTTAAGGCATAAATTTACATAACTAACTCATAAACAGCTCCTGACCATAGGATCATCATAAGGATGGTGATCGATCCGAAAAGTTGGTGTACCATCACTTTCTTAGGGTAGATGTGTCTTAAGTCTATGGTGTGGAGACATCGGAGTGAGAGTACAGATATTCATTGAGAACGAGAGTACTGAGCATGACCATATCGAGCAGTCATAAGGAAGTCTACCTTCCGTCGATGACTAGCTCGATGCTGCAGCTGTGTGTCTAGTTCTTTGACCTGAGGTGCATCGATAGTTTACCTTGAGTGTGTTATAGTTTGACTACACTATAACTCAGTCTTCTAGCCATTCGAAATCCTGAGGTGTATGTTGGCTGTAGCATATTCATTATAGGAACCAGATCGCATCAAGATGGGATCTATCGACCTCGGTAGATGAGAGTAGTCCTATGATGATCAAAAGATTGAGTCCTTAAGCCCATGGCCATGGCAAAGTGAAATAATAGAAAAGAGTTTTCCATTGGGGTTTCACATCGGACTCGGATCAATCGATTGATTCATATGACTGATATTGGGTTTGACGAGTTCACCTTAACCCTAATTCAGTCGGGACTCATGATAGAGGAACTCAATCACACAGGAAGCTGCACCGAGAGGTTCGTCTTCAGTTCTGATGGGTTGCCACCATATACTGCTAGGTGTTACTGATGAATTTTGAGAGCAATTAGAATGATCTTGATGATCGATCATTCTAATTGTCTGAATCAGAAGAGTTCTGATCCATCGAAAGGAGTTTCGATGATGTCGATGATGAGATCACGACATGTCTCATTACCATACAGAATTGAATCTAACTGGATCACACTAACAAGGGTTAGGATCTAGATGTCATCAATTGGGCTAGCCCAATTGATTTGGATTAGATCCAATTAGGTTCAAGGAAATCGTGCTAGCACACGATTGAGCCTAACTTTCTCCTCGTGTAATCTTTTTCATTTTAACTGAGCCAAATGTGATTTGACTCACCCAGAGAACCTTGAGAAAATTTCTCTTAGTCTAACTGGAGCCAGTCTAGCTCAAAAAAGTCTTGTCTTAATTCATGAGATGAATTTAAGACAACACCTGCTAATTCCTAACACCTGCCATTTTTATTTTAGGACATCTATCAAATGTTGACATATAGGTTTTAAACTGAAGGCCACTTGGCAAGAGGTTATTGGAGGTTTTTTGTAGAGTATCCACCTGCCAAAAATTAGCACCAAAGTGGGCGCCACAATTAGATAAGGCTTGCGCCCCAAGTGGATAAAGATCAAGAGGAGTCTTGATCAACATAAATTCTTGGGTGCCATCTCCCTTGTGCTTATCCAATGTTGGTGCCAATATAGGAGAGAGAGTGGGGGTTCTTATCTGATGTGATCAAATGATATCACTCCACCAATCAAAATTTTTTTGAATTAAATAGAATTTTTGATTGGTCGAATGATATGGCACTGCGCAGCGCAGCAGGGTCTATATAAACCCTGCTGCGCCTATGGTTTAAGAGATTCTGCTCCCTACCTAGCAAAAATCAGCCACCCCTCCTCTTCTCCATATCCTCCCTGGTGCTCCCTCTCCCCTCTTCACACCCAAAAGGTTGGGCATCCATCTGGTGAAGGATCAAGGCGTGGTGATGCATTGAACAAAGGGCTGTAGGAGTTTTTCGACAAGCTGCTGCTCCAACTTCAAGAAGGCTTTTGAAGATCTTCCTAATCAAATTGAGTTCTAATTTTTGGAGCTGAGATTTGTGAGGAGAAGATAATCCAGGTCCTACCTGAGTGGATACTGGTAGAGGCCAGGCGATTGCATGGCTAAATCAGAACTTCAGGCTTGCTGCGATCATTTACAGGATAATCAGATTCTCCTTGAGGTATTTCATGTTTCCTCATACTTTTAGATTTATTTTAGAATTAATATCAGATAATAAAATTAGATCTAGCGATTTAGATTTGAAATAAATATAAGATAAAATTTTTTTAAAATTATTCCATCTCAGATTTGATGAAATCTGAAAGATCCTACAAGAAAAAGGTGATTTTTCCTTCAACTGGTATCAAAACCAGGATGATGGCTCGATTTTAGATCTAATTTAGATCTGATTTTAATTTTAATTTATCTAATATTAAAGAATTTCAGATGTCACATCAGATGTGATAGGATCTAAAATCAAAATATTTAAAATTAAATATGAGAAGATCTAACATGCATGAGATGCATGACTAAATTAGGAATAGTTTGATCTATGAATAGTCTTATAAGTTTATATTTTAATGAGATTAAAATATAATTTAGATCTAATTTATTCTATATTTTTTTTTGATGATATAAATGTAATATTTAGATCAAAAATAGAAAATAAAATTTGGACAATACATAAAATTGATCTGTTGCATGCCTAGACTAGTTGTAGAATTGTTCTAGTAACTGTCTAGAATAAATTTTATGTTGAATAGTTTAATTTAAATTTTATTTTTAGATATTATATGTGATGTATTAAATCTGAAAGTATGTTAATAAGATCAATTTTTGATACATGAGATGTATGCAAAGCATGTATTAGTTAGATCTTAAATTACATATGTGATATATAAATTTAGATCTAACTAGTTTTGTAGTTAAATTTATATTTTTGATTAAGGTGTTCCTCATGGTCATCCGGTCATAAGAACAAAGTAAGGTTTAAAGGCCCTCTCCTTCCATACAATGGGGTATTCTTATGACGTGTAGGGGTGCTGCGCGTTCATCCTTAATAAAAAATCAAAACTTACTTTTCTGCAAAACCCTAGATCCTGAAATCATAGGATTTATTTTATATATTTTGTTTATGAACCCAAGACTTAATTAATGAATTAAGCTTATGAAATTAAATTAGGTCTAAAATTGAGAATTTCAGATCTAAGTCATTTTTATAAAATTGGGTTCGGGCTTGGATAGCTCAATTAGGTCTAGTGGTTGATCAAACCGAATCAACAGTTGGTTAGGTGGGATCATGAAAGCTAATAGTTGACCAGTCTAATAGGATTATGTCTAGGTCAAGGTCGAATCACATTTAGATGTGACTCGATCAAGTTAAGACCTAATTTAGCTCAAAGGTTAGAGCCTGGATTGTAGGCTAACCCAATTGATTCTGGTTCGATAATTTGGTGTCTAAGGTAAGTTGGGTAGATGCGACCGACTGGTTTTTAATTGGGAGCTACTCGACTCGAATGCGTTCTTGTCGAGTTAATGGCATATCCCTTCCATCGATCTCACTTACTTGGCCATATATGTCGATCCAATTCTGATTTGAGGTGGCTAACAATTTGAGCTAACCCATGCCACTAGGTTAGTCATAATTGTTATGACTATGTCAAGTCAAGTTTAATGAGACCTAAATCAAATCTCCATAAGAAAATATTAAGTCTAGGTCTTCCACTATTGTGGATGTGCGGGCCCTTCCCAGGATTGATTGTTCTTGGCTGGATACAGTGTCTCAGTTGCATCGAAAAGATGCAACCATGTCCATTAGGCATTGGATGCTATGAATTAAAGGATGGGTTGGGCTCAATATTCCGGATACGGTGAGAGACCCAATCAGGAATCTAGTTCATGCAAATGGTGGGTTGGACTTAACTAAGGTTTGGAGCAATATTCTGAGCACGGTGAGCTTCATGAATTAGAGATCAAGTTTTGGATGCACCATGATTAGAGAATCATTGGATAAGAGTTATCCACTCATCGATTGACCCATCACCAATAACTTTTAGGTGAGGTGATGAGCCAGTCGGTGAAATCGCACCACCCACTAGAAATCACTAATCACGAAGATTTTCACATCTCTATCTAGGGAGTGTAGGGATCTGAGAAAATAGTGGAAGCCTAATTTGTTTAAAAATAAAATCTCTAAATAAATTGGTTAAGTCTGATTACAAAATCTAACTAGAAACTGTTGACTCTCTACAGGAAACATATCTGCGTCCAACCCCCTGACCAAAATACTAGACACCCACAAATTGACTAGACCCAATTTCAATGACTGGTTAAGGAACTACAGAATTGTTCTAGGTTCCAAAAAATTGACCCATGTCTTGGACTAGGACCCACCTGCCATACCAGCACATCCGATTGCTAAACAGAGAGCGTCTCTAAAAAAAGTAGACGAATGATAATAACAAAGCAAGGTACTATATGTTGGGTGCAATGTCTGATCACTTGCAGCGCCAGCATGAGAATATTATGACTACCCGCCAAATGTTGGCTCACTTACAAGAGTTGTTTGGTGAACAAAGTCGTGCAGCCAAGTATCAAGTCTGCCAAAGACTTTTTAAGGCTAAAATGCGTGATGGGCAGTCAGTCCAGGATCATTGTTTGACAATGATCAAGGACTTTGAGGAGCTTGAGAAGCTTGATATCATCTTAGACAAGGATTTTTAGATTGATGTGATCTTTCAGTCCTTGTCTGATGCATATGGTCAGTTCATCATGAACTTCCATATGCATAAGATGTAGTGTACCTTGGCCGAATTAATGAACATGCTGGTTACGGCTGAGCTTTCTATGAAGGGTTCAAAAGGCTCAGTTCTTACTGTGGAGTGGACTTCTTCCAAGAGAAAGTCTTTTGAAAAGAAAAAAAAGTTTGCGAAGAAGCAGAAAGTGGATGGGAAGAAGAAGAAGATAGAACCAAAGAAGAAGGCTACTGAAAAAGAAAAATATTTTCACTGCAATTCAGACGGCCATTAGAAATGGAACTGTCCTCAGTACCTGACCACCTTGAAGAACAAGAAGGATGGTCCTTTTGGAGGTATGCTCGTTATAGAATATAATCTTACGATTTTCTTTGCATCCAGTTGGGTACTTGACTCTGGTTCTAGTGCTCATTTGTGCACTTCTATGCAGATTTTGAGGAGAGCGGAGGCTGAGGGATGGGGATATGATCCTACGCGTCGGGAACAGAGCAAGAGTTGCTACTGTGACCGTGGGAACCTATCCTTTGCGATTACCGTTAGGATTAGATTTAGTTCTTAGAGACTGTTATTATGTGCTTGCAGCAAGCAAGAATTTGATTTCTGTTTCATGTTTAGCACAAGAAGGTTATGTGATTAGCTTTCATAAGGACCATTGTAACATATTTTATAAAAATAATAAAGTTGCAAATAGTTTTCTTATTTACGGTCTCTATCAGCTACATATTGATGTATCTGTATTTAATACCGAGCAAAATATGAATGCCATAGGAATTAAAAGGCCTATAGATAGTTTAAATGATAGGTATCTATGGCACCTAAGGCTAGGTCATATAGCGGAAGACAGGGTTAACAAATTGGAGAAATTCGGGCTGTTGAGTCCGTTGACTTCTGAGTCATATCCAGTTTGTCAATCATACCTTCAAGGCAAAATGACCAAGCTCCCTTTTATGGGACATGGGGAAAGAGCTACAGACCTACTTGCCCTAGTACATACGGATGTGTGCTGCCCATTTGATGTGCCGGCTAGAGGCAACTATGTCTACTTCATTACCTTTGCCGATGATATATCTAGGTACGAGTATGTGTTTCTAATGAAACACAAATTGAAGCCTTTGAAAGGTTCAAAAAATTCAAACATGAAGTAGAAAAACAAACAGGAAAGCCTATTAAGGTTCTTCGATCAGATCGAGAAGGTGAATGCTGGGAATAGTATCTCAAAGCCAATTGTCAGCCTGTTGACGGTTGTGCTCATTTTTATATTTGAACATGAATTATGAATTAATAAAAATTATTTTGATATTTTTCATCATAAAATGTTTCATCTTCTAATGAACTCCTATGTTGTGATGAAGTCCTTAGGACTATTTAGGCTCGACAAAAGAGGATTTATCGTTTAGTCCTTAAATCTGTTCGTGACCAAATGATACGTTGTTACCAAGGACGACAACGTTTATCAAGCATAGGTCGTTGTGTGCCATATAGGTTGGTTGTCCTCTTAACCAATGAGTGTGGAGACACTGGTATGGCATACAGGTGAGATATAAGGGTACATCTGCACTGAATGTGACCAACTCCGGAGCTATTTCTGCTGTCAAGATTTGCTCCGATGGAATATGGGTATAAATATCCCTTCGACCTGAGACCGCCATGGTGACTTGCAAGCAACTCACTGCACTTAGGCACTGGACTACCTGAATTTTTAATTCAGTGATGGAAGGCTACTGGGTGTAGTCAAGTACTTGACTTGTCGGTGCGTGTGTCAAGATGGGATGGACCACTCCAGTTTAGGAGCTGTGTACAGTCGTGTTTCAATTTAAAAAAACCTTGGCCAGGGTAGTCCTTGTGAGGAGTCACAGGACTGTTTGAGTTGAGCACAATTCGGATAATCTGATCAGGGTTGACAGTTTAACCCTGAGTCGTCCTAAACACAGGGGTCAAAAGGATGAATTATACATTAACCATATTCATGTAGGTTCTGAGTGTTGCGATTGAGACTCTTCGACCTATCCGGATGTCGGGTACCATTGCTAGATCGAACTTGACGAAGTTCGGCAGGTGAAAAAACGACACAAGTTACTGAACCTGAATCAGATTTGATTAGATCAGATCTGAGCCCATTGTTCAAGCACCCTTAAGGCGATCTGATAGAGTACCACGTCAATCGAAAGATACTATGGTTTCTTGTCCGGGACAGCGATCCTATCGAACTTGATGAAAACGATGAGGATCCGATCACCTACATGGATGCAATGCAGAGACCTGACTCTGAGAAATGGCTGGAGGCCATGAAATCCGAAATGGAGTCCATGAAGGTCAACAATGTGTGGACATTGGTTGACCCACCCGAAGGAGTAAAACCCATAGGGTGTCAGTGGGTCTTCAAAAGGAAGAGGGGCGCAGACGGAAAGGTGGAAACCTATAAAGCCCGTCTGGTTGCCAAGGGATATCATCAACGTTATGGTATAGACTATGACAGATGTTTTCTCCTGTGGCAATGCTCAAATCCATTCGGATTATGCTTGCAATAGCTGCCCATCTGGATTATGAAATCTAATAGATAGATGTGAAGATAGCTTTCCTAAATGGAGAGCTGGATGAAGAGGTGTATATGATACAACCTGAAGGATTCACATCCACAGATGAGTCTAAGGTGTGTAGGCTACAGAGGTCCATTTATGGACTTAAGCAGGCATCACGGAGTTGGAACATACGTTTTGATAAGACGATCAAGACGTATGGCTTCGTTAAGAATGGAGAAGAGCCATGCATTTATAAGTGGGCTAATGGTCCAGTAGTAGTATTTCTTGTATTGTATATGGATGACATTCTCTTAATCGAGAATGATGTCCCTGCATTACAGGGAATAAAGATTTGGCTGTCATCACAATTCTCCATGAAGGATCTGGGAGAAGCTTCCTACATTCTAGGGATGAGGATCTATAGGGATAGATCTAAAAGGTTGCTTGGTTTATCTCAGTCCACGTACATTGATACTATGCTGAAGAGGTTCAGCATGGAGATTTCCAAGAAAGGCTATCTTCCGATAGGCCATGGAATTTCTCTTTCAAAAAGAGATTGTCCGACAACACCTCAAGAGAGAGAGCGTATGGGTAGATTCCATATGCTTTGACAGTGGGATCTATCATGTACGCCATGACATGTATACGACCAGATGTGGCATACTCACTAGGGGTAGTGAGTAGATACCAATCGATCCAGGAGAGAATCACTGGAAGGTTGTTAAAACCATCCTGAAGTATTTAAGAAATACTAAGGACCAGTGGCTTGTTTATGGTGAATCAGACTTGAGACTTATAGGATTTATAGACTCTAGTTTCCAGTCTGATCATGATGATAGCAAAAGTATATCGGGATTTATTTTTACCCTTAATGGTGGGGCTATCTGCTGAAAAAATTCCAAGCAACACATAGTGGCTGATTCAGTTTGCGAGGTAGAGTATGTCGCTACATCAGATGCTGCCAAAAAAGTGGTGTGGCTGAGGAAATTCATCACCGAGCTCAGAGTAGCACCTTCCCTTATTGGTCCAGTTCTGCTCTACTGTGACAGCTCTGGAGCCATTGCTTAGGCGAAGGAACCAAAGGTACACCAGTGGACGAAGCATATTCTGCACCGCTACCATCTCATCCGAAAAATTATGGATTGAGGTGACGTCAATCTTCAGAAGATCGATGGGAAAGAGAACCTGGCTGACCCATTCACTAAAGCCATTGCGGTGAAGGAGTTCGACAACTACAAGTCGAAGATGGGTATTAGATACTGCACCGATTGGCTTTAGCCAAGTGGGAGATTGTTGGGAATAGTGTCCCAAAGCCAATCGTCAGCCTGTTGACGGTTGTGCTCATTTTTGTATTTAAACATAAATTATGAATTAATAAAAATTATTTTGATATTTTTCATCATAAAATATTTCATCTTCTAATGAACTCCTATGTTGTGGTGAATCCTTAGGACTATTTAGACTCGACAAAAGAGGATTTATCGTTTAGTCTTTAAATCTGTTCGTGACCGAATGATACGTTGTTACCAAGGATGACAACGTTTATCAAGCATAGGTCATTTTGTGCCATATAGGTTGGTTGTCCTCTTAACCAATGAGTGTGGAGACACTGGTATGGCATACAGGTGAGATGTAAGGGTACATCTCTACTGAACGTGACCAACTTCGGAGCTATTTCTGCTATCAAGATTTGCTCCGATGGAATATGGATATAAATATCCCTCCGACCTAGACCGCCATGGTGACTTGCAAGCAACTCACTGCACTTAGGCACTGGACTACCTGAATTTTTAATTCAGTGACGGAAGGCTACTGGGTGTAGTCAAGTACTTGACTTGTCGGTGCGTGTTCAAGATGGAATTGACCACTCTAGTTTAGGAGTTGTGTACAGTCATGTTTCAATTTAGCAAATCCTTGGTCAGAGTAGTCCTTGTGAGGAGTCACAGGACTGTTTGAGTTGAGCACGATTCGGATGATCTGATCAGGGTTGATAGTTTAATCCTGAGTCGACCTAAACACAGGGGTCAAAAGGATGAATTATACAGTAACCATATTCATGTTGGTTCTGAGTGTTGCGATTGCGACTCTTCGACCTATCCGGATGGTCACTTCGATTAGTACAGAAATTGGTTCCTGTGCTACCGGCTTAGGTTCGAACCTGCGGGGTCACACACATTAGAGGTTCATATCTGATCTGATGGCTGGTGTAGAATTCTATATGTTTGAGACTCAGTGATCGAGAATCAGGATTCTCTGATCACGAGTTCCACACATTATGGGTACCGGGGTCAAGAGTCCCACTGGTTGGGACTTTTCGATCAGGATTACATATCGATAAATTCTGAAGCTCGATTGCCCATCAGATTTGGACTCAGTATTTATGAGAGGTTTAATTAGTGATTTGATCACTAATTAACTCAATTTGATTGAGTAATTATTTTTGGATCAAGTCCAATTGAATTGGATTCAGTTGGGTTTGACCCGATTAGGTTAAGAGTTGACCTAATCGTCGAGATGGTTTGGTCCCTGATTTGATCAAGGGTTGGGCTTAATCAATTCCTGATTTGATTAGGATTTTATTGAGTCTAATTAAGCCTAATTTAGTTGGGTTTAAATTAGTTTAATTTGACCTAACTTATTTGGTTCAATTAGGTTGGTTTAAATAATTAAACCACCTTGACCCAATCTCCATGCGCCACCTCACTTCCTTGCACCCATTTGAATTTATGAGAAGGAACTTCTCATAAATTTTTTCCTCATGCCAAGCCCTCTCCACGCCCCACTTTAATGTGCCATATGAATGGATAAGGATGATTGGTTGGCCATTCAAATTCAAAATAAAGTTTAAATTTGAATGGGCAATCAATCTTTGCACCTTATTCCTTTTTTTACGCCCCATTTATTACATGAGAAAAGGTTTCTCATGAAATCACTCCATGCACAATTTAAGCCATGCCTCACGCCTTTAGTGGATAAGGGATGAGTTGGTGTCCATTTGAATTCAAAATTTGATTTGAATTCAAATGTGCAATTACTCATCTTTATCCTTTCTTTTGGATAAGACGTTTGACATTGTTATAAAAGGAGGAGAAGAGTGGGGCGTGCAAGAAGAAGATTTTTGAAAAAAAATTTTAGGGCGTGAGAAGTTTTATGCATGAGAAGGAAGTCCATATCCTTCCAAGAGAAAAAGAAAGAAAAGAAAGAAAAGTGGGTGCAAGATTTCCGGTGAGTTCCCTAGAGTTTTAGCCTGGGGTTTGGGAAGTGAGAAAGTGAGCTACGAGTGTCGTGAGCCCACAAAATCTCAGGAAGATCTTCAACATCCTCTCAAGCATGTCTGTTGATGATTCAGAGCATCCAAAGAATCAACAGACTTCGATCGAAGGAGTTCGATCAGCATCGGTCATCAAAAGGGCTCTACAATGAGCTAGCACTTGTGAGGAGTCGATCAGATCGGAAGCTTCGTGTGGATGATCCGCAGAGGCCAGACATATTGTGTGGCTACATCGCGATGATCAGACTCTCCGACGGTGATCAGATTGTGGCGATCTACTACCTGCACAAAGGTATTATGTTCTGAACACATTACAATAAAGTGTTTATTGTTCAAATTTGAATTTCAAATTTAAATGCATGCATGCTATATATCATATTTAGATCCTAGTGTAGGGTAAATTCATATTAATTAATTAGATTAATTAATATTTTTTTACTGTAAAATCATAATTTTGAAAAAGTTTTAAAATTATCATTTTATCCCTACACTGAATTTCCCCATAGTGAATACCTTAGTCGAGAGTTTCTAGACTATCTTAAGGACAATGGCATAATCTCTCAATGGACTCCACCTAGAACGCTACAACTTAATGGGGTTTTAGAATGGAGAAATCGGATCCTATTAGATATAGTCCATTCCATGATGAGTTTCACGAACCTCCCTGAGTTTCTTTGAGGATATTGTCTCATGACAACAATATACATATTGAATAGGGTTCCCTCTAAAACTGTTCCTACCACACTGTATGAGATATGGCATGGTAAGAAACCAAGTCTGAGTCATCTCAGAATTTGGGGTTGTCCGGCTCATGTCAAAAGATAGCAGACGGACAAGTTAGAGTTCAGATCTTTTAGAGCTCGATTCATAGGATATCCTAAAGAGTCATTAGGATACTATTTCTATATTCCGAAAGATCACAATGTTGTTGTCAGTCGAAATGCTATTTTTCTTAAAAAATAGTTTATTCAAGATGGTGGCATCGGAAGAATAATTAAGCTCAAGGAGAATGTCTCCCAAGAGCAACGAGCTAAAGAATCTGAGGAACCAAATCAATTAGAACCAGTCCTAACACAACCTCTTCCACCTCGTAGATCGACTAGGGTTTTCCATCCTCCTGAAAGGTACTTAGGTACTATATAAGAGGAAGTAGAAGAAATATTTCTCATGAAAAATGGGGCTCATGGTGATGATCCCAAGACCTATGACGAGGCGATATCAAATATCGACTCTGAAAAATGGTTAGAGGCAATGAGATCAGAAATTGACTCGATGCACTCAAACCAAGTCTGGACCTTGGTAGATCCACCTGAAGATATTGTACCTATTAGGTGTAAATGAATCTTCAAGAGAAAAATAGGTGCAGATGAAAATATGGAGACATTCAAGGCTAGGCTTGTAGCGAAAGGTTATAGTCAGCGCAAAGGCAATGACTATCAGGATACCTTCTCGCCCGTAGCCATGCTAAAATCCATCTGCACATTGCTTGCTGTTGCAGTCTATTTCAATTATGAAATATGGCAGATGGACGTGAAAATGACGTTCTTAAATGGATATCTTGAGAAAGATATCTATATGGAACAGCCGCTTGGTTTCACATCCAGTGATGATGATCACAAGGTCTGTAAGCTGCAAAGATCCATTTATGGATTTAAGCAAGCATCTCGAAGCTGGAATACTCATTTCAATGATGTGATCAAAATGTTTGGTTTCATTAAGAATGAGGAGGAATCGTGTGTGTTCAAAAAGGTCAGTGGGAGCGCAGTTATCCTCGTATTGTACGTAGATGACATCCTCCTAATTGGGAATGACAGTCTCATGTTGATCTCAGTTAAAGTATGGTTGTCTAAGGAGTTCTCTATGAATGGTCTAGGAGAGGTATCTTTTATACTGGGTATTAAGGTCTATAGAGATAAACCAAATAGGATGCTGGAACTTTCACAGAAGATGTACATAGAGGAGATACTAAAAAAATTTAGCATGGAAAACTCCAAAAGAGATTTAGTACCTTTTAGACATGGCATTCATCTCTCCAAGAAGATGTGCCCTAGCACACCTGAGGAGATTGAACGCATGAGCAAAATCTCTTATGCTTTGGCAATAGGGAGCCTCATGTATGCCATGCTATGTACACGACCTGATATAGCCTATGCTGTGAGTGTCACAAGCAAATATCAGTTGAATCCAGGCGAAGAGCACTGGACTTCTGTGAAATGTATCCTTAAGTACTTGAGAAGGACCAAGGATATGTTTCTAATCTTTGGGAATGGAGAACTCCAGATTCAGGGATATATAGACTCAAACTTTATGTTTGATATAGATGATCGAAAGTCGACATCTGAGAGTCTGTTCATTTGCAATGGTGGTGTAGTTTGCTGAAAGAGTTCCAAGCAAACGGTGATTATAGATTCCACCATGGAGGCAGAATATATTGCTGCATCGGAACCTGCAAAGGAGGCATTTTGGTACAAAAAGTTTGCCGCGGAGCTTGAAGTGATGTCATCGGATGCCATCCCTCTTTACTGCGACAATAATGGCACCATAGCCCTAGCTAAGGAGCCAAGGTCTCACGAGAAGTCCAAGCATATTGAGTGGCGATTCCATCTGATTCATGATTACCTCGAAAAAGATTATGTCGAGGTTAAGAGAGTCGACTCCACAAACAATGTGGCAGATCCACTGACAAAGCTATTGGGCCAGCAGAAGATCGAAGCCCACTTTGAGAAGATGGGAGTTAGATATGTAGCCAATTGGCATTAGGTCAAGTGGGAGTTTGTTAGATGTGTGCCCTAGATGCCAGATTGGCTAACACATTCCTGTACAAATCTAAGGGCAAATTTATAATTTTGACTATAAATTAATAAATGGGTTATTCTTCTATCACATTGTGTACATTGTGTCTGTGATACATCCTTTGAGTTAGTAGGAATGTCAATTCATATTTTCAAGAGTTGAAAATTTAAGGCATGAATTTACATAACTAACTCATAAATAGCTCCTGAACATTGGATCATCACGAGGATGGTGATCGATCCAGAAGGTTGGTGTATGATTGCTTTCTTAGGATAGATGTATCTTGAGTCTATGGTGTGGAGACACCGAAGTGAGAGTACAGGTATTCATTGAGAATGAGAGTACTGAGCGTGACCATATCGAGCAGTCATAAGGAAGTCTACCTTCACGTCGATGACTAGCTTGATGCTACAGCTGTGTCTAGTTCTTTGATCTGAGGTGCATCAACAGTTCATCTTGAGTGTGTTATAGTTTGACTACACCATAACTCGATCTCCTAGCCATTCGGAACCCTGAGGTGTATGTTGGCTGTAGCATATTCATTGTAGGAACTAGATCGCACCAAGATGGGATCTATCAACCTCGATAGATGAGAGTAGTCCTATGATGATCGAAAAATTGAGTTCTTAAGCCCATGGCTATGGCAGAGTGAAATAATAGAAAAGAGTTTTCCATTGTGGTTTCACATCAGACTCGGATCAATCGATTGATTCATATGACTGATGTTGGGTTTGACGAGTTCATCTTAACCCTAATTCAGTCAGAACTCATGATAGAGGAACTCAATCACATAGGTAGCTGCATCGAGAAGTTTGTCTTTAGTTCTGATGGATTGCCACCATATACTGCTAGATGTCACTGGTAGATTTTGGAAGTAATTAGAATGATCTTGATGATCGATCATTCTAATTGTCTGAATCAGAAGAGTTCTGGTCCATCGAAAGGAGTTTCGATGATGTCGATGATGAGATCATGACATGTCTCATTACCATACAGAATTGAACCTAACTGGGTCACACTAACAAGGGTTAGGATCTGGATGTCATCAATTGGGCTAGCCCAACTGATTTGGATTAGATCTAGTTAGGTTCAAGAAAATCGTGCTAGCACACGATTGAGCCTAACTTTTTCCTCGTGCAATCTTTTTCATTTTGACTGAGCCAAATGTGATTTTACTCACCCAAAGAACCTTGAGAAGGTTTCTCTCAGTCTGACTGGAGCCAGTCCAGTTCAGAAAAGTCTTGTCTTAATTCATGAGATGAATTTAAGACAACACCTGCTAATTCCTGACACCTGCTAATTCCTGACATCTGCCATTTTCATTTTAGGACATCTGTCAAATGTTGACATATGAATCTTAAACTGAAGGCTACTTGGCAATAGGTTATTGGAGGTTTTTTGTGGAGTGTCTACCTACCAAAAATTAGCACCAAAGTGGGCACCACAATTGGATAAGGCTTGCACCCCAAGTGGATAAAGATCAAGAGGAGTCTTGATCAACATAAACTCTTGGGCGCCATCTCCCTTGTGCTTATCCAATATTGGCACCAACATAGGAGAGAGGGTAGGAGTTCTTATCTGATGTGATCAGATGACATCACTCCACCAATCAAATTTTTTTGGATTAAATAGAATTTTTTGATTGATCGAATGATGTGGCACTGCGCAGCACAGCAGGATCTATATAAACCCTGTCTACGCCTAGGGTTTAAGAGATTCTACTCCCTACCCAGCAAAAGCCAGCCACCCCTCCTCTTCTCCATGTCCTCCCTGGTGCTCCCTCTCCTCTCTTCACACCCAAAAGGTTGGGCATCCATCTATGAAGGATCAAGGCGTGGTGATGCATTGAACAAAGGGCTGCAGGAGTTTTTCGACAAGCTGCTGCTCCAACTTCAAGAAGGCTTTTGAAGATCTTCCTAATCAGATTGAGTTCTAATTTTTGGAGAAAAGATTTGCAAGGAGAAGATGATCCAGGTTCTAACCCAAGTGGATACTGGTAGAGGCCAGGCGATTGCGTGGCTAAATCAGAACCTCAAGCTTGCTGCGATCATTTACAGGGTAATCAGATTACCCTTGAGGTATTTCATGTTTCCT
The DNA here is from genome assembly GCF_000442705.2 of Elaeis guineensis. Taxonomy (NCBI): domain Eukaryota; kingdom Viridiplantae; phylum Streptophyta; class Magnoliopsida; order Arecales; family Arecaceae; genus Elaeis; species Elaeis guineensis. Next base: position 101,111,856 of record NC_025996.2, on the reverse strand, counting down.
CATACTTTTAGATTTATTTTAGAATTAATATCAGATAATAAAATTAGATCTAGAGATTTAGATCTGAAATAAATATAGGATATTTTTTTTTAAAATTATTCCATCCTAGATTTGATGAAATCTGGAAGATCCTACAAGAAAAAAGGCGGTTTTTCCTTCAGAAAGTCTTATTCCAGTTCTGGCCTTAAGAACTTTGCAGCTTGTCTTCGAGTCCAATAGTGTCATGTTAGATGATTGTCATTATTGTCCCTCCTTTATGATGAATATCATCTCTGTAGGTCTTTTGACCAAACTTGGTTACAAGTTTATAATAAAGGATGATTTTTGTGATATCATTATGAATGATATTACAATTATATGTGGACAATTAAAACATGACATATACATAATATCACAACCTATTAGTGTAATGTATATAGCTAGTAAATGCCCTAAATTAGATAAGCACCAGAGGAGGATACTTCTACTTCATTACGTTTACAGATGACCTATCGAGGTATGGGTACATCTATCTTATGAAGCATAAGTCAGAATCATTTGAAATGTTCAAACGATTCTGTGCTGAAGTAGAGAAACAAACTGAAAAGAGTATTAAGATCTTTTGATCAGATCGAGGAGATGAATATCTCACCAGTGAGTTCCTGACATATCTGGAAGAGAATGGGATTCTCTCATAGTGGATCCCTTCTGAAACACCACAACATAATTGAGTGTCAGAGAGGAGAAATCAAACTTTGTTAGACATGGTTCGATCCATGATGGGCTTTACGAGTCTGTCAATCTCTTTTTGGAGATATACTCTAGAAACTGCCTGCAAGATTTTGAATAAGGTATCGAGCAAGTCTATCGATAAAATTTCATATGAGATATGGATTAGACGTAAGCCAGTGCTCTAACACCTTAGGGTCTGGGGGTGTCCAGCTTATGTCAAGCATTTAAAGACAGATAGGCTTAGACCAAAGTCTGATAGATGCTTATTCATAGGGTATCCAAAGAAAACTAAAGGGTACTACTGTAGGAACCAGATCTAGGGTTTTAGGGTTAGATCTTGAAATTTTTTCAAGATCATATAGCGGAAGACTAAAATAAATCAAAATTATTTTTTAAAATCAGAGAATCCCTAGATCTAAGATCCTATTACATGATTATTACATAGCATTAAATCAAAAATTAAAATATATAAATATAGCATGAACTACATGTTGATCATATCAACATGTTTCTATACTACATCTAATGTATGTATGTATTAAACAATATATCAGATCTATTACCTTGCAAGTTAGACGTTCTAACGTCACTGATCCAGACTTGAGAATGATGTTGCAAGCCGCACATGCGTCCGGTCTCTAGGAGTCATCCACACGAGCCCACAAATCTTGATCAGAAGTCTTGCTTCAGGAAATCAGCACAGTATGCTAGTACTGCGCTGATCCTTCTTTGATGGCTGATCAGATGCCTCCTTCTTCTTGATTTGGACTCTTCCAAAGATGAAAAGTAGAAGGAAGAGTTTCAGATCTGAGACGCTCTCAGGAAACTCAAGATGGAGGGAGGAAAGATATGAAAACAAACAACCCTAGAAGAAGACCCTCTTCTTCTTCTCGTTTCTCTCTCTAGACATCCTAACTTGTGTCTTTTATATCTCCACGACCCAAAGATCTTTCTCTCTGATTTTTTGGTGGCCCAAAGGTCTCTCAAATATATATCTTCTTCAAAAATTTTATGAAGAAAATCATTTTATATAGAGAGATATGATAGAGTCCTTGTCTAGGTCAAATACCTAGTCAAGGCTTATCCAAACATGGCAAGTTAAGGGGCACCCAACTCTTGAGCACCTCCTCCTTATTTTCATGTATGGATCACTAGAAAGGGTGCATAATATGTACCCTAAAAGTTACAAAAATTTCAAAAAAAATTTGGATAGATTTGGTGCAAAATTGAAAGAGTTTTGGATTTCTAAAACTCTATCTCATAGAATTCGAAATCCAAACTTATTCCTTTTTGATTTGATCCAAACCACCTTCCATGTAAGAAAGAAGAGAGGAGACCTTTTGTGAACGTGGGAGAGACCTGGGAGAGGGCTTTTGTCACACAAAATAAGAGGAGATTGGCGTTGAATGAGAGAGAGGGCGTGGGGAAGGCTTATGTGGTGCAAGGTGGAATCCTAGTCTTACTAGGATTCTATCTTATGATTTGTTTTAATTTGGTTTCTCAAACCAAATCAAATCAAAATTAGATCAACCCAATTAAAATAAGTCTTAACCCAATTAAGAACTTAATTTAATTAGATTAAATTAGATTTAAATCTAATTTAATTTTTTAATCAAATTAGAAATTAGATTGACCCAAGTCCTAGTTGACTAGGACTAGTTTTTTCTTGCACTTGGCTTATCCAATAAACCAATTAGATTTGATCCAATCAAGTTCAAACTAAATCTAATTAAATTATATTTAATTAGACTTAATCTCAGTCCATTGGCTTAATAAATTAAGCCAATTAGCAATCGAATTGCTAATCGATCCTCCTACAATACTTGCACTGGGTTAAATGTCAATCGTATTGATCATTTAACCCTAGAACGATTCTTAATCGTTGATCAACCATCCGATCGGATCATGAACTCTAATGTGTGTGACTTCATAGGTCCGAACCTAAGTCGGTAGCACAAAATAAATTTCTGTACCAATCGAAGTGACCATCTAGAAATGGTACCCGACGACCGGATAGGTCGAATGTGTAGAGCAAACATCCTTAGAACCCATGCGGATATAGTTTTCATATAATTCATCCCCTTGACCAAAATGATCATAGGACACCCCAGAGTTCAACTGTCAACTCTGATTAGGTTGTCCACATTGTATTTCAAAATATCAAATCCATCTGATGGATTACCCTGGCCAAAGTTTTGCTAAATTAAAATACAGCGACTCATTCTTCTCCAACTCTTGGAGTGGTCAATCCCATCTCGATCACACTCTGACTTCGCAAGTACTTGACTGTGCCCAAAAGCCTTCCATCCCTGAATTAAAATTCAGTTAGTCCAGTACCAAAGCACAGTGAGTTGCTTGCAAGTCACTGAGGCGATCTCAAGTCTAAGGGACACTTATACCTATATCCCATCAGAGACATTCTCGACAGCAGAATACTCTGGAGTTGGTCACGTTCAATGATGATGTACCAGTATATCTCACTTATATGCCATACCAGTGTCTCCACACTTTTGGTTAAGAGGACAACCAACCCATATGGCCTACAGCGATCTATGCTCGATAGAAGCTGTCGTCTTTATTAACAGCCTATCATTTGGTCGTGAACTATTTTAAGGACTAATCGATAAATCCTCTCTTTATCGAATCTAAATAGTCCTAAGGACTTCATCATAACAACGGAGTTCATTAGAAGATGAAAGCTTATGATGAAAATGCTCAATATATTTTATTTATTAACAAATCAATTACAATACTTGGTTGCTCAACCGTCAACAGCTTGATGATTGGCTTTTTGGGATACATTTTCAACAACTCCCACTTGTCCTAAAGCCACTCGGCACAGTATCTAATACCCATCTTCGACTTATGGTTGTCGAACTCCTTTATCGCCAGGGCTTTAGTGAAGGGGTCGGCCAGATTCTTCTTTCCGTCGATCTTCTGAAGGTCGATGTCACCTCGATCCACGATCTCTCGGACCAGGTGGAAGCGGCGCAAGATGTGCTTCATCCGCTGATGTGCTTTGGGTTCCTACGCCTGAGCTATGGCACTAGTACTGTCGCAGTAGAGCAGGACCGGACCATCCAGGGAGGGTGCTACTCCGAGCTCGTTGATGAATTTCCTCAGCCACACAGCTTCCTTCACAGCATCCGATGCTGCGATGTACTCCGCTTCACAAATAGAGTCCGCCACAGTATGTTGCTTGGAACTCTTCCAGCAGATGGCTCCACCATTCAGAGTAAAGATATAACCCGACATGCTCCTACTGTCATCATGGTCAGATTGGAAGCTAGAGTCTGTGAACCCCACAAGTTTCAGATCTGACTCGCCATAAACCAACCATTGGTCCTTATATTTCTCAAATACTTAAGGATGGCTTTAACCACTTTCCAGTGATTTTCTCCAGGATCAGATTGGTATCTACTCACTACTCCTACTGAGTATGCCACATCTGGTCTTGTACATGTCATGACGTACATGATAGATCCCACGGCTAAAGCATATGGGACTCTACTCATACGCTCTCTCTCTTCAGGAGTTGTCGGACAATCCTTCTTAGAGAGAGAAATTCCTTGGCCTATCGGTAGATAGCCCTTCTTGGAATTCTCCATGTTGAACCTCTTCAGCACAGTGTCTATGTACATAGACTGGGATAACCCAAGCATCCTTTTAGATCTATCCCTATAGATCTTCATCCCTAGGATGTAGGATGCTTCACCCAAGTCCTTCATGGAGAACTGTGATGACAACCAAACTTTTATTCTCTGTAGTGCGGGGATGTCATTCCCGATTAAGAGAATGTCATCTATGTACAAGACAAGAAATACCACAACTAGAATGCCCATTTATAGATGCAGGGCTCTTCTCCATTCTTAATGAAGCCATACATTTTGATCACCTTATCAAAATGCATGTTCCAACTCCGAGAAGCTTGCTTCAATCCATAAATGGATCTCTAAAGCTTGCACACCTTGGACTCATCTGTGGATGTAAACCCCTCAGGTTGTATTATATACACCTCTTCGGTCAGCTCTCCATTCAGGAAAGTTGTCTTTACATCCATCTGCCAGATCTCATAATCCAGATGGGCAGCTATTGCAAGCATTATCCGAATGGATTTGAGCATTGCCACAGGGGAAAACGTCTCATCATAGTCAATACCATAACGTTGACGACCAGACGGGCTTTATAGGTCTCCACCTTTCCGTCTGCGCCCCTCTTCCTTTTGAAGACCCATTTACACCCAATGAGTTTAACCCCTTCAGGTGGGTCAACCAATGTCCATACATCATTGACCTTCATGGACTCCATTTCAGATTTCATGGCTTCAAGCCATTTCTCAGAATCAGGTCTCTACAATGCATCCATATAAGTGATCGGATCCTCATTATTCTCATCAAGTTCGATGGGATCACCATCTCGGACCAAAAAATCGTAGTATCTGTCCGACTGATGCGGTACTCTATCGGATCGCCTTAATGGTGCAGGTACATTGGGCTCTGGATCTGATCTAATCATATCCGACTCAGGTTCAACTATTGGTGTCGGTCCTTCTACCTGTTGAACTTCATCAAGTTCAACCTTAGAGGCAACGGTTCCTTCACCAAGGAACTCCTTTTCTAAAAGGATTGCCTTAAGGCTGACAAACACCTATTGTTCATCAGCATAGTAGAAAAAATATCCTTTTGTCTCTTTGGGGTACCCTATGAATGAGCATTTGTCAGACCTAGGTCCAAGTTTGTCTGTGACTAATCGTTTGACATAGGCCGGGCACCCCCAGACCCTAAGGTGTGAAAGTGCTGGCTTACGTCCTGTCCATATCTCATATGGAGTCTTAATTACAGACTTACTTGGAACTCTATTTAACAGATAACAGGCCGATTCGAGTGCATATCCCCAGAAGGATATCGGCAAGCTAGCAAAACCCATCATGGATCAGACCATGTCTAACAGAGTCCGATTCCTCCTTTCAGACACACCATTATGCTGTGGTGTTCCTGGAGGAGTCAATTAGGAGAGAATCCCATTCTCTCCTAGATATGTGAGAAATTCACTAGAAAGGTATTCTCCTCCTCGATCAGATTGAAGAGTTTTAATACTCTTTCCAGTTTATTTTTCTACTTCACTTCGGAATCGTTTGAACATTTCAAATGAATCCGACTTATGTTTCATCAGATAGACATATCCATATCGGGATAGGTCATCCGTGAAAGTTATAAAGTAAAAATATTCACCTCTAGCACTGGTGCTCATGGGCCCGCATACATCAGTATGTACTAGGCCCAAGAGCTTAGTAGCTCTCTCACCTTTTTCAGTAAAAGGTGACTTGGTCATTTTACCAAGAAGACAGGACTCACAGATTGGAAGTGATTCACAATCACTGACTTCGAGGATTTCCTTTTGAGTCAAGCTATTTATTCTGTTCTTGTTTATATAACCTAGCCTACAGTGCCATAAGTAGATATCTGACACACTATCTAATCTAGGGTGCTTGCCAGTTGAATAGACTATATTAACAGGTTGTGATAACATATACACACCATTGTTCAAATATCCACAAAAAATAGTAACACCATTCTTAATGATATTACAAATTTATTTCTTTATTGAAATTTTATAATCATTTTTTGCCAGAAGGCCTACAGAAATGACATTTAAAAAGAAACTGGGACAGAAATGACAATCATTAAGAACAACGATATGGGATTCAAATACAAGTTTCAAGATTCCTAATGCTAGAACTGGAACTGGTCTTCCATCTCCAACGTTCAGGAACCTCTCGCCTTGCTCGAATCTCCTACTGACCTGCAACCCCTGCAACAAATTGCAAATATGGTAAGGGCTACCGGTATCCAATACCCAGTCAGTTATATCACAAATAGAGAAATTACAAGGAGTTATCATATAAATACTTTGTCCAGCAATAACTTGCTGCTTTCTCTGCCTGTTCGGGTCCAGGGAGGCAATGTACTGGGGACAGATCCTCTTCCAATGCCCCCGCTTCTTGCAAAAGAAGCATTCAGCTTGACTCTTATCGGGTTTGATCTTTTTGGTCTGACCCTGCACAGATGTCCCAGCCTGAACTTGCACCTTCTTCACTTTCTTCTTCTTGTTCTTCTTCCCTTTCTTAAAGGGTCGAGAATCACAAGACGATCCTCCCATTAAGTTCACCGATTTCTTATGGAGTTGGTGATCTTTCTCAAAGTTCTGAAGCAACCCCAGTAATCCGTGGTAGTTTACTTCAGGCTTTATCATTCTATAATGAGTGAGGAATGGGAGATAAGACTTGGGCACGAGTTCAGTATTGCATCTTTCCTAAGTTGCTCATGCAAGAGAAAGCCGAGCTTGCTCAATCGTTCCATCAGCTCGATCATGTACAATACATGATCAGTGACAGAGGCACCATCTCGTATTTTGGCATTGAAGATAGCACAACTTGTGCCTCTCCACATCATCGATTGTGCCAAAGGCATCCTCCAACACTTGAAGTATGTCCTTTGGCTGAGCCGTCTCAAATTTGCGACTAAACTCGTCGCTCATAGCAGCCAGCATGATACAGCGCACCATGGTTCGATCACTGAGCCACTTCTGGTAAGTGTCTCTGACTGTTCCACGTGCATTGATAGCTGGCTCCTTAGGTGCAGGATCCATTATCACATATAGGATCCGTTCATGCTCCAGGACTATCTTCAACTTTCGGTACCAGCTACCGAAGTTGGGTCCCACCAACTTATCATTGTCCAATAATGATCGGAGCGATAGGGAAGTGGCCATATCTGCACAAAAGAAAACCATAACCTAATTAGTAATTAATTCATTAAACCTAAACATTTGAACTTTAATCAAAAGGTTTCTCCCACTATTTTATTCGAATTGGTAGCCTCTACCTCTAATTCGAGGAATTATCCTAATTCTTAGTAGGTACTAGAATCCACTTAGACTGCACACAAGCCCAACTTTGGTTGGCCAACTCATGTACATCTAAGGGTAGGTTCATAACCAATTGTTTCTCTAAACAATTTCTAGTAATTTTAATTTTGCCCCAGAAACCTAATCAGTGGGCTTTGGCCTCCACTGTAAGGATCCGGTTAGGTCTAACCATTAACATGATCATACTTGGTGTATCTAACCAACGAATGATTAAGTCCAACTTTGGTTGGCTCACCTAACCACCATTAGAGAGACACTTCCAAGTCGTCATATGATGAGTGATAATTCCATTAGTCAACAAGCACTAGGCCTTTGGGTCTGCAATGATTATTGAGTTAATGGACTCATTATCAAATACCTTAATGGAAGGCTATGACTCAGTTATCTCCATAACTTTATCATTTTAAAGACCTAATAATTTTAGAGGATTTAAATAATATAGAGGATGAGGTCAGATGAACCAGCTTATCATGATCCTCCCACTGGCTTCACCAAGTCAGCTTAAGGGAGACCATTAAAAGGGCTGGTCTAGGAGCACCTAAATCAGTCACACTGATTTACCTAGATGACATGGGTCAGCTCGAATAGTCAAGTGATCCGATCAAAACATAATTTCACCAAGAGGCCAGGTAAGTTCGATCAGTGGGAGGGTCTGCCAAAGCTTGCCTTAGACACCATCAGAAATGGCCAGGTAAGCGGGCTCCCAATTAAAAACCACCGGTCTGGTTTACCTTAGACACCAACTGATTTAATTAGTTTCGATTAGATCAACCTAACAGTTCATGCTAGACTGCTTAGCCAAGAATCAAGTCCATTTGGTTCTCGTTAAAGACATGGACTTGACCAACTATAACTATTGTAATTGATCTAGAGAATCCTTGACCTAATCTAAGACAACAATTGATTAGATTTAGTCAATTCTCTAATTAAGTCCATCTTCAATCTAACCATAGGTCTAACCCAATTAATGGACCTAATTCCCACTAACCCCATTAACCCATTGTGTTATGGTTTGTGTCTTAGGTTCTTCAATTCACAATCCTAGAACCTAATCAAACAACTTCTTAATTCTTAATTAAGTTTTGGGCTGAGGGTTGGGTTCGGCTTTTCAAAAAATAATTTTAATATTTGTAAAATAATTTTACAATATGATTCTACCAACCATATTGCATGTTTGATTAATAATCAAGATACAAGTGAAATAAACATGAAACTATTTTAGATCTAATCATGTAATTGAAACAGTTTCAACTTTAAACAATTTCTTTGCACAAAAATTATTAACAAAGAGATTTTATTTCAGATTTAAACATCTTTTAAATCTAATAAATCATAAATTTAATCTAGATCATATCTAACAAATTTATGATTAAAGATAGATCTAACAAACTAGGACAACCTTTGCACTGTAAGGGGTAAACCTTACAGCAGGACAACCTTACAGTTCGTGATTGATCTAAAATTTTAATTTCAGATTTAATAATCAGATTATAAATTAGATCTAATCTAAGAAATAATCTAAGCATATATAAATAATCATGTAATAAAGAACCTAGGCTCTGATACCAATTGTAGGAACCAGATCTAGGGTTTCAGGGTTAGATCTTGAAACTTTTTCAAGATCATACAGCGGAAGACTAAAATAAATCAAAATTATTGGGTATAAAAATACCCGCAGTCCTCAGCGGAATCGATCGCAGGAAGACTCCGCCCGGACTCCTACGGGAGCTGGGCTTCATCCTCGACTCCAACGGCTACATACGGGCTCCGCCCGGACTCCTACGGGAGCCGGACTCCGCCGACAACGTCAACTGCAAGCGGGCTCCGCCCGGACTCCTACGGGAGCCGGGCCCCGTCATCAACTTTAACTGCTGGTAAGCACTATCCGGACTCCTATGGGAGCCGGACTTCACCTTTAACCTTGATTGCAGGAAGACTCCACCCGGACTCCTACGGGAGCCAGGCTTCGTCCTCGACTCCAACAGCTGCCAGCAGTCTTCGTTCGGACTCCTACGGGAGCCGGACCCCGCCGACGACGCCAACAGCAGGAAGACTTCACTCGGACTCCTACGGGAGCCGGGCTTCGTCCTCGACTCTAACAGCTGCCAGCAGTCTTCGTCCGGACTCCTACGGGAGCCAGACCCCGCCGCCGACGCCAACAGTAGGAAGACTTCACCCGAACTCCTACGGGAGCCGGGCTTCGTCCTCGACTCCAACGGCTATATACGGGCTCCACCCGGACTCCTACGGGAGCCGGGCCCCGTCCTCAACTTTAACTGCTGGTAAACACTGTCCGGACTCCTACGGAGCCGGACTTCACCTTTAACCTTGATTGCAGGAAGACTCCACCCGGACTCCTACGGGAGCCAGGCTTCGTCCTCGACTCCAACAGATGCCAGCAGTCTTCGTCCAGACTCCTACGGGAGCCGGACCCCACCGACGACGCCAACAGCAGATAGACTCCGCCCGGACTCCTACGGGAGCTGGGCTTCGTCCTCGACTCCAACAGCTGCCAGCAGTCTTCGTCCGGACTCCTACGGGAGCCGGACTCCGCCGACAACGTCAACCGCAAGCGAGCTCCGCCCGGACTCCTACGGGAGCGGGCCCCGTCCTCAACTTCAACCGCTGGTAAGCACTGTCCGGACTCCTACGGGAGCCGGACTTCGCCTTTAACCTTGATCGCAGGAAGACTCCGCCCGGACTCCTACGGGAGTCGGGCTTCGCCATCAGCCCCCAGCTTCGACCGATGGACCCGCATCCCCTGGCTGTATCAACGACCATGATTCTGCTCCACTCACTGCGGCGGATCCTACGCGACCCCATTATCCTCTAACAGGCTGTATCAACGGCCATGATTCTACTCCACTCACTGTGGCAGACCCCACGCGGCTCCATTACTGCCTGGCAGGCCACGATAAACGGCCCCAATCCTGCTCCACCTCCTGCGACGGATATCGCTCGATTCTCCCACCCACGTGGCACGCTCCAGCAATGGCCACGAGTCCAGTCCACTACTCTTCGCCGCATATTCCGCCTGGCCCTGGGCAGCCCACTACGAGGTGGTTACAAACGTCGCCATCAGTCCGTTACCTCCTCCGCCTATAAAAAGGAGGACCGAGATACGTTATTCTATAAGCTCATTTCTTATCTCAAAACTCTGCTAAATTCTCCGTTCGAGCACTCCATTCTTGTTGAGGCAGAGAACTGACTTGAGCGTCGGAGGGTCTTGCCGGAGCAACCCCACCTCCGGTTTAGACTTCCTTTGCAGGTCCCGGCGGCGACCGCGACTTCCCCGACTCCAGCTCATCCGCGTCGGCAGATTTTTGCACCAACAGGATTGGCGCTAGAGGAAGGGCGGCTTGAACCTTCGCAGTACCCTTGTTCTTAAAGGAGCGCTCAACGGAGCCACCCCGATCGTCTCCTCCGGCATCCACTTCTTGTCCCCTCCCCACGGGATCCATACTCGATGCCTCCGCGCAAGGCATCCACGCGACGGTCCACGGCCTCTGCGGCCAGATCTCAGGCTCCGGTCTCCCCTCCTGTTTCTCAACCTCCTCCTCCTCCACCTCCGGCAGTGGCGGTCGGTGCGGAGCAGTTTGACTTGCTGGCGCAGCAGGTCAAAGGCCTCGTCGAAGCTGTGCAAGCGATGCAGCAGCAGCAGCCACAAGCATCGGCGCACCCAGAAAGGACATCACCGGAATGTCAGAACCTGGCGGCAGGACGGGCCACCTGGGCTGGCCGCCCCGTCCTTCCTGGGAAAACGGACCCAAGGGTGGAGAGCCCTCAATTGGACCACGACTCTACCCCGGGAAGATCCCTGCCCCCGTTCTGCCAGAAGACCCTCGAGACTCGAAGTCGAGAGGATTTCCTGACCGGAGGCTCCAGGAGATGAACCGGCGGATTGAAGAACTCCGCCATGCGCCCCCCGCTTATGGTGAGGATATTTGTACTGACCCTCCCTTCTCCCAGATGATAATGCAGGAACCGATCCCGTCGAACTTCAAGCTTCCCCAGTTCGAAAGCTACGACGGGACTTCGAACCCGGTTGATCATTTGGAGGCCTTCCAGACGATGATGCTGCTTCACGGCGCTCCTGACGCCATCCTTTGCCGGGCTTTTCCGTCTACTTTGAAGGGAGCAGCGAGGAACTGGTACTCGGCTTTGAAATCGGGTACCATCTTTTCCTTCGATCAAATGAGCCACCAATTCGTGGCTATTTTGTCAGCAGCCGGCGCCCCCGGAAGGGTTCGGAGTCCCTCATCAACATCAAGCAGAGGGAAGGGGAGTCCATACGGGCCTATATTAACCGCTTCAACATCACAGCATTGGAGGTCCGAACTTGGACCAATTAGTGGCCATGGCCGCCTAAAGGGCGGCCTCCAGAAGAATGATCTGTTGTTTTCCCTGGAGAAGAAGTATCCCAGGGATTTTGCCGATTTGCTGGCTCGGGCTGAGGGATACGCCCGAGCGGAAGAAGCCTTCAGGATGAAGGATGAAGAGACGGCGAGGGAACGGCAGGCGGGAGATTCGAGTAAACCCGCCATTGAGAAAAAGCCAAAGGAAGCCCGGCTACGCTCTCGATCCCCTCCCGGGCGTAAGCACGCCCATACTCCACCTGGGGCACGCAGGCAAAGAAGCCCGGAACATGGGGTTCGGTGGGGTTCCCCACCGGGAAGATTCCACAACTACGCCCCCCTCAACGCCTCGAAGGCCCAAGTATTAATGGAGGTCAGGGAGCAGCTCCCTAGGCCGGAGAGGATGCCACACACCCCGGGAAGCGCAACCCCAACAAATTTTGCCTCTACCACTGCGACCACGGCCACGACACAGAGGAATGCATCCAGCTCCAGGATGAAATCGAGGAGCTCATTCGGCGAGGTTGACTCGACAGATTCATCCACCGCAGGCCAGAGGGTAGAGGAGACCGGTCAAGAACCCTCCCACAGTTGAACCACCAAGAAGGGAGGAGCAACCCGGGGACCGGCCTCCCATCGGGACTATCGACTCGATCGCCGGAGGGCCTCAAGGAGGAGCGGGCTACCCGCGATCGTGAGGCTCGGAACACCTGTAAATGTATCACTTACACTTTGAATCTACGTTTCTTTCTGCTTAACGTACTCTTCCCACCTGGCGTGGATTTAGTATGATTGGATATGACCCCTTCAAAAACGAAGTTATGTCAGGAACAGGAGGAGAACCTCATCCTGACAGGATCAAGGTCAAAGGTCCTGTTCTTCTAGACCGGACGGGGGAAGAGGCCTTACAACGCCCTAATGTGCCCCCACAGCCATGTCAGGAACAGGAGGAGAACCTCGTCCTGATATGAGCAAAGTCAAAGCCCGTTCTTTTAGACCGGATGGGGGGAGAGGCCTTGCAATGCCCTAATGTGCCCCCACAGCCACGTCAGGAACAGGAGGAGAACCTCATCCTGACGTGAGCAAAGTCAAAGGCCCGATTCTTTTAGACCGGATGGGGGGAGAGGCCTTACAATGCCCTAATGTGCCCCCACAGCCATGTCAGGAACAGGAGGAGAACCTCATCCTGACATGAGCAAAGTCAAAGGCCCGGTTCTTTTAGACCGGATGGGGGGAGAGGCCTTGCAACGCCCTAATGTGCCCCCACAGCCATGTCAGGAACAGGAGGAGAACCTCGTCCAGACATGAGCAAAGTCAAAGGCCCGATTCTTTTAGACCGGATGGGGGCAGAGGCCTTGCAACGCCCTAATGTGCCCCCACAGCCACGTCAGGAACAGGAGGAGAACCTCGTCCTGACATGAGCAAAGTCAAAGGCCCGGTTCTTTTAAGACCGGATGGGGGGAGAGGCCTTACAACGCCCTAACGCCCCCCACGGCCAAGCCGGAATGGAAGGAAAACCTCACCCTGGCTCAAGGGGAAGGCCCAAACTCCTACGGGAGCCGGGTTCCATCTACAATACCCAGGAAGACTTCACCCGGACTCCTACGGGAGCCGGGTTCCATCTACAACACCCAGGAAGACTTTCACCCGGACTCCTAAGGGAGCGGGTTCCGACCACAACGCCAGGGGAGACTTCACCCGGACTCCTACGGGAGCCGGGCTCCACCCACGACTTCTGCAGCAAGGGTTAATGATGGCGAAATCCGACCGTCTATCAAGGCTGGATGAAAGGAAAAAGCCCCCCCCTTTTTTTTTTTCTTCACGACATCTACATCAGACAAACCGAACAACCGTAAAGGTTCGACAGACAGCAATGTTAATGCAACGTGCGGACGAGGTAACACAAAACGTCCTTTTCATTCCATCTCCGATATACACACTACAAAGTTAGGGAAAGAAGGGCAGAACGACAAAAAGGAAGCGACTACATAAAAAAAAAAAAAAAAAAAAAAAAGAGAGAAGAGAAAGAAGAAAGAAAAAAGGGAAAAAAGAAGCAACACCAATCCATCAAGAGTCAGAAGTTAAAAAAAAAAAAAAAAAAGAAGAAAAGAAGAAAAGAGAGAGAGAGAAGAAAAGGTAAAGAGAAGAAGCGAAGAAAGACAAAGAAAGAAAAGATAAGATGAATACTCGCTGGATCCTGGGGACTCAGACCGACGTTGAAAAGAAACTGCTCCCTCAGGAGATTAGGAAGCGAAGGAGCGGGATAGGCTAGAAGTTTCTGGGCGGCCTGAAGGTCGTCCTCCCCCAGGTTGGGAGCCCGACGGACAGAATCCCTCAGAGAGCCCCAAGAGGGCAGGCCCAGACTCAAGGTCGGGCAGTGAACGAAGAGGAATTTCCCCTTCCAATTATGGATCGAAGAAGGGGCGCCTTTCAGCAACCCCTTCTTGCCGAACTGGGGGGAGAAGTACCATCAGTCCTTCGTCGAAGGATGGGTTTGAAGGTGTAGAAGTGCCTAAACAAGGAGAGAGACGGCTGAACCTCGACTACGTGGCAGAGGGAAAGAAATCCTATCAAGAACCTAAAGGAGTTCGGGGCCACGGAAGCCAAGGAGATGTCTAAAAAGCGAAAGAAGGCAGCAACAAAAGAAGGAAGCGGGAGCCGGAGTCCGGCACGGAATGCTTCCTGGTATAAACAGAAGCGACCGGGTGGAGGGTTACTGGCCCGGTCAGAAGGGCCTGGTAGTTCCAAATCATACTCCGGAGGAACTCTGTACTGAACCCTTATCAGAAGGAGTTCCTCCGAGATCGAGGAACACGGAATGGCGCCCGACGCGAAAGTCGAGCGGGGCCCGACCTCAGATGCAGGTTCGTCTACAGCGACGGGAACCTGGGAGTTTGAGGCAGAAGAGCTCTCAGAACTGCTGGGAGCAGAAGAACTGGAGGACATTTTGAGTAGTTTCGAAAGGGGGGTCTAAGGGACTCTAAGAAGACGGACAGAAAGGAGAATGAGAGACCACAGACTGACTCGGAGAGATGTAAGAAATATAACGACAGAGGAGAGGTCCCTAGGTGAAGGGAGGAAGGTTGGCACTAACCTATATCACTCTGAGGGACCTGGGAGACAAAAGCAGGAGACGCCTACGACTTGGGAAGACGCTCGCTGAAACAAGGCTCTAGAAGAGAAGATAGGCACTGGCGAGAGCTCAGGGACGGAGTAAGACGCCTAAAGGTGGGAGGACGGGTTTAAATAGACCCTGGGATCTGGCGCCATAATGATCGCGAATCCCCCCAGGCCGGTCCGCATCCGACACGTGTCCCACTCCCCCTGGCAGGCGGCTAAAAGCGGCTGACGGTTGGCAGGACCATAATTGCATCGTACCTAGGCCAGTGTACCTGCAGGAATTTCGAAGTGTCCCCTCGTACCACTCCAACTCGAAAAGACTCCTGCACGCGCACATTCAATGCCGAAATATCTGGAGGCGGCAGCACGCAGAATTCGAAGGGATGGTTTCGGCTGCGCTCATCTCTCTCTCTGTACTTTCTTCATTTGAAATTCAAACTCGGAAGTAGGGGGACTGGTGTTGGGTATAAAAATACCCGCAGCCGAAGTCCTCAGTGGAATCGACCGCAGGAAGACTCCGCCCGGACTCCTACGGGAGCCGGGCTTCGTCCTTGACTCCAACGGCTACATATGGGCTCCGCCGGACACCAACGGGAGCCGGACTCCGCCGACAACGTCAACTGCAAGCGGGCTCCGCCCGGACTCCTACAGGAGCCGGGCCCCGTCATCAACTTTAACTGCTGGTAAGCACTGTCCGAACTCCTATGGGAGCCGGACTTCACCTTTAACCTTGATTGCAAGAAGACTCCACCCGGACTCCTACGGGAGCCGGACTTCGTCCTCGACTCCAACAGCTGCCAGCAGTCTTCGTCCGGACTCCTACGGGAGCCGGACCCCGCCGACGATGCCAACAGCAGGAAGACTTCACTCGGACTCCTACGGGAGCCGGGCTTCATCCTCGACTCCAACAGCTGCCAGCAGTCTTCGTCCGGACTCCTACGGGAGCCGGACCCCGCCGACGACGCCAATAGTAGGAAGACTTCACCCGGACTCCTACGGGAGCCGGGCTTCTTCCTCGACTCCAATGGCTACATACGGGCTCCGCCCGGACTCCTACGGGAGCTGGGCCCCGTCCTCAACTTTAACTGCTGGTAAACACTGTCCAGACTCCTACGGGAGCCGGACTTCACCTTTAACCTTGATTGAAGGAAGACTCCACCCGGACTCCTACGGGAGCCGGGCTTCATCCTCGACTCCAACAGCTGCCAGCAGTCTTCGTCCGGACTCCTATGGGAGTCGGACCCCGCCGACGATGCCAACAGCAGATAGACTCCGCCCGAACTCCTACGGGAGCCGGGCTTCATCCTCGACTCCAACAGCTGCCAGCAGTCTTCGTCCGGACTCCTACGGGAGCCGGACTCCGCCGACAACGTCAACCGCAAGCGGGCTCCGCCGGACTCCTATGGGAGCCAGGCCCCGTCCTCAACTTCAACCGCTGGTAAGCACTGTCCGGACTCCTACGGGAGCCAAACTTCGCCTTTAACCTTGATCGCAGGAAGACTCCGCCCGGACTCCTACGGGAGCCGGGCTTCGCCATCAGCCCCCAGCTTCGACCGATGGACCCGCATCCCCTGGCTGTATCAACGGTCATGATTCTGCTCCACTCACTGCGGCAGACCCTACGCGACCCCATTATCCTTTGACAGGCTGTATCAACGGCCATGATTCTGCTCCACTCACTGCGGCAGACCCCACGCGGCTCCATTACTGCCTGGCAGGTCACGATAAACGCCCCAATCCTGCTCCACCTCCTGCGACGGATATCGCTCGATTCTCCCACCCACGTGGCACGCTCCAGCAATGGCCATGAGTCCACTCCACTACTCTTCACCGCATATTCTGCCTGGCCCTGGGCAGCCCACTACGAGGCGGTTACAAACGTCGCCATCAGTCCGTTACCTCCTCCGCCTATAAAAAGGAGGACCCAGATACGTTATTCTATAAGCTCATTTCTTATCTCAAAACTCTGCTAAATTCTTCGTTCGAGCACTCCATTCTTGTTGAGGTAGAGAACTGACTTGAGCGTTGGAGGGTCTTGCCGGAGCAACCCCACCTCCGGTTTAGACTTCCTTTGCAGGTCCCGGTGGCGACCGCGACTTCCCCGACTCTAGCTCATCCGGCGCCGGCAGATTTTTGCACCAACAAAAATTATTTTTTAAAATCAGAGAATCCCTAGATCTAAGATCTTATTACATAATTATTACATAGCATTAAATCAAAAATTAAAATATATAAATATAGCATGAACTACATGTTGATCATATCAACATATTTCTATACTACATCTAATGTATGTATGTATTAAACAATAGATCAGATCTATTACCTTGCAAGTTAGATGTTCTAACCTCGCTGATCCGGGCTTGAGGATGATGTTGCAAGCCGCACACGCGTCCGGCCTCTAGGAGTCATCCACACGAGCTCACGAATCTCGATCAGAAGTCCTGCTTCAGGAAATCAGCACAGTATGCTAGTACTGCGCTGATCCTTCTTTAATGGTTGATCAGGTGCCTCCTTCTTCTTGATTTATACTCTTCCAAAGATAAAAAGTAGAAGGAGGAGTTTCAAATCTGAGATGCTCTCAGGAAACTCAAGATGGAGGGAGGAAAGATATGAAAACAAACAACCCTAGAAGAAGACCCTCTTCTTCTTCTCGTTTCTCTCTCTAGACATCCTAACTTGTGTCTTTTATATCTCCACGACCCAAAGGTCTTTCTCTCTAATTTTTGGGTGGCCCAAAGGTCTCTCAAATCTCTATCTTCTTCGAAAATTTTATGAAGAAAGTCATTTTATATAGAGAGATATGATAGAGTCCTTGTCTAGGTCAAATATCTAATCAAGGCTTATCCAAACATGGCAAGTTAAGGGGCGCCCAACTCTTAAGCACCTCCTCCTTATTTTCGTACATGGATCACTAAAAAGGGTGCATAATGAGTACCCTAAAAGCTATGAAAATTCTAAAAAAAATTTGGATAGATTTGGTGCAAAATTGAAAGAGTTTTGGATTTCTAAAACTCGTATCTCATAGAATTCGAAATCCAAACTTATTCCTTTTTTATTTGATCCAAACCACCTTCCATGTAAGAAAGAAGAGAGGAGACCTTTTGTGAACATGGGAGAGACCTGGGAGAGGGCTTTTGTTGCACAAAATAAGAGGAGATTGGCGTTGAATGAGAGAGAGGGCGTGGGGAAGGCTTATGTGGTGCAAGGTGGAATCCTAGTCTTACTAGGATTCTATCTTATGACTTATTTTAATTTGGTTTCTCAAATCAAATCAAACCAAAATTAGATCAACCTAATTAAAATAAGTCTTAATCCAATTAAGAACCTAATTTAATCAGATTAAATTAGATTTAAATCTGATTTAATTTTCTAATCAAATTAGAAATTAGATTGACCCAAGTCCTAGTTGAACTAGGACTAGTTTTTTCTTGCACTTGGCTTATCCAAGAAACCAATTGGACTTGATCCAATCAAGCCCAAATCAAATACAATTAAATCATATTTAATTAGACTTAATCTCAGCCTATTGGCTTAATCAAATTAAGCCAATTAGCAATCGAATTGCTAATTGATCCTCCTGCAACACTTGCACTGGGTTAAATGTCAATCGTATTGATCATTTAACCCTAGAACGATTCTTAATCGTTGATCAACCATCCGATCAGATCATGAACTCTAATGTGTGTGACGTTATAGGTCCGAACCTAAGCCGATAGCACAGGAACAAATTTTTGTACCAATCGAAGGGACCATCTAGTAATGGTACCCGACGATCGGATAGGTCAAATATGTAGAACAACATCCTTAGAACCCATGCGGATATAGTTTTCATATAATTCATCTCCTTGACCAAAATGATCATAGGACACCCCAGAGTTCAACTGTCAACTCTGATCAGGTTGTCCACATTGTATTTCAAAATATCAAATCCATCTGATGGATTACCCTGGCCAAGGTTTTGCTAAATTGAAATACAGTGACTCATTCTTCTCCAACTCTTGGAGTGGTCAATCCCATTTCGATCACACTCTGACTTCGCAAGTACTTGACTGTGCCCAGAAGCCTTCCATCCCTGAATTAGAAATTCAGTTAGTCCAGTACCAAAGCACAGTGAGTTGCTTGCAAGTCACTGAGGTGATCTCAAGTCTAAGGGACACTTATACCTATATCCCATCAGAGACATTCTCAACAGCGGAATACTCTGGAGTTGGTCACATTCAATGATGATGTACCAGTACATCTCACCTGTATGCCATACCAGTGTCTCCACACTCTTTGGTTAAGAGGACAACCAACCCATATGGCCTACAGCGACCTATGCTCGATAGAAGCTGTCGTCCTTATTGTTAAGCCTATCATTTGGTCGTGAACTGTTTTAAGGACTAATCGATAAATCCTTTCTTTATCGAATCTAAATAGCCCTAAGGACTTCATCATAACAACGGAGTTCATTAGAAGATGAAAGCTTATGATGAAAATGCTCAATATATTTTATTTATTAACAAATCAATTACAATACTTGGTTGCTCAACCGTCAACAGCTTGACGATTGGCTTTTTGGGACACATTTCCCAACACTACTTCTACCTTACTGTAGAACAAAAGCTGTTTGTCAGCAATTGGGCAGTCTTTTTGGAAAAAGAGTTTCTTGGTGAAGGAGCTAATGCGTATAAAATTAAACTTGATAAAGTTCATAAGATAGAAGGATCGACAAATACAGAATTGGATTTGATTAGTGAATCAAATTCAAAGCCAGTAGAGGCGCCATTAAGGAGATCCGATAGAGTAACGCATCAGTCGGATAGATATTATAATTTTTTGGTTTGAGACAGTGATCCCATCGAACTTGATGAGAATGATGAGGATCCGATCATCTATATGGAGGCCATGCAAAGGCCTGACTCCCAGAAATTGCTTGACGCTATGAAATCTGAGATGGAGTCCATGGAGATCAATGGCGCATGGACACTAGTTGATCCGTCTGAAAGTATAAAATTCATAGGATGTAAATGGATTTTCAAGAAGAAAAGAGGAGCGGATGGAAAGATAGAGACTTATAAAGTCCATCTAGATGCCAAGAATTACTGTCAGTGTTATGGTATTGACTATGACGAGACATTCTCTCCTGTGTCAATGCTTAAGTCCATCTGGATTATGCTTGCTATTGCTGCACACTTAGATTATGAGATTTGATAGATGGATGTCAAACCACTTTTCTTAATGGAGAGCTAGAAGAAGAGGTACATATGATACAATCTGAAGGGTTCACATCCACAGGCGAATCAAAAGTGTACAAGCTGAAAAAGTCTATTTATGACTTAAGCAGGCTTCTAGGAGTTGGAACATATATTTTGATAAAGTGATCAAAATATATGGCTTCATTAGGAATGGAGAAGTGCCTTGCATCTACAAGTGAACTTTCGATTCTATAGTCATATTCCTTATGCTGTATGTGGATGACATATTGTTACTAGAAAATGATATTCTGACTTTACAGTGTGTGAAGCTGTGGTTATCCTCACAGTTCTCCATGAAGGATTTGGAAGAAGAATCCTACATCCTTGGGATGAAGATCTATAGGGATAGATCCAGAAGGTTACTTGGATTGTCTCAATCTATGAACATTGATACCTTGTTGAAGTGGTTCAATATAGATAATTTCAAAAATGACTCTTTCGATAGGCCATGGAATTACTCTTTTCAAGAAGGATTGTTCGACAACTCCTGAAGAGAGAGAGTGCATGAGTAGAATACCATAAGCTTCAACAGTGGGATCTATCATGTACGTTATGATATGTACAAGGCTGGATGTGGCCTATTCACTAGCAGTAGTGATAAGTACCAGTTAAATCCGAGTGAGAAGCATTAGAAGATTGCGAAAGCAATTCTTAAGTATTTGAGAAATACTAAAGACTAATGGCTTATCTATGGAGATATTAACCTAAAACTTGTGAGATACACTGATTCCAATTTTCAGTCAGATATGATGACAGCAGAAGCGTGTTGGGCTACGTATTTACTCTAAATGGAGGAGCTATTTGCTGAAAGAGTTTCAAGCAACATACTATGGCCGATTCTATATGTGAAGCAGAATACAATGCTGCATCGGATGCTGCAACATATTCTGCACTGCTATCACCTAATGTAAGAGATCGTGAACTGAGATGATGTTGAACTTCAGAAGATCGATGGAAAGAAGAATCTAGCCGACCCCTTCACTAAAGCTCTCAGGATTAAAGAGTTCGATGACTTCAAATGGAAGATGGGTATAAGATACTGCTCCGATTAGCTTTAGTCCAAGTGAAAGTTGTTGAGAATTATGTCCTAAAATCAATCGTGTGACGATTGAATTCCTCTTTGTATATGAATTATTGATTATTGAATAAAAATTTTTTTGATATTTTTTATTACAAAGTGATATCTTCTTTGAACTTTTGTACTGTGATGAAGTCCTTAGAACTATGCTAGTATACGATAAAGAAAAGATTTATCATATAGTTCTTAAATATGTTCGCGATCGAATGATACATCATTATAGAACGATGACGTTTATTGAGTGGAGGTCATTGTGTGTCATATGGGTTGGTTGTCCTCTTAATCAAAGAGTGTGGTGACACTGGTATGGCATACAGATGAGATGTAAGGGTACGTCATCATTGAACAAGTGACTCACCTGCTGAGCATTCTGCTGTCAAGAGCTGCTCGTGAAATATATGGGTATAAGTTCTCTTCAGACCTGAGATCACCATAATGACTTGCAAGCAACTCATTGTGCTTTGATGTCGAACTATCTGGATTTCCAATGCAGTGACGAAAGGCTATTAGGTACAGTCAAGTATTTGTAAAATCTGTGTGTGGATTAAGATGGGATTGACCCCTCTAGATTATTAAAGTTGATGTATCACTGTATTTCAATTTAGTAAAGCCTTGACCAGGATAATCCATGAGATGGATTTGAAAGGTTGAAATATAATGTGGATGAAGCAATCTCAATTGACAGTTAACCTGAGACCATCCTAGAGCATTCAAGGTCAAAAAGATAAATTATGCAGTAACATGTGTATAGATTCTGAAATATTTCTTTACGATAATTCGATCTATCTGGATGTCGGAAATCATTGCTAGAAGATATCTTGATTAGTGTAGAAATTGGTTCCTTTGCTACCGGCTTAGTGTTTGAACCTATGGAGTCACGCATACAAATAGACAAAGTAGGAAGGAATTGGTTTATATTTATATATCCAATTTGAAAGTACTTAACTTGATTGAACATATAAGCTAACTTGATTGACAATTAAGTTATGGGTCAAATGGGATTGAAGAGTTGACTATGTCTAGCTAGCACTACACACATAAGGTTAAGGTTCGATCTCAAAAATGAACAATTTTTGATCTATGATCCATGGAGCATATGAGAGATTGAATTTAAGTACTAATTAATTTTAGATTAGATCTAAATTAATTGAGCTTAATTGGGTCTAAAATCTAAGTTAGACTTGGTACAAAAGTCCTAAAGAGTTTGGGATTGATAGCATTTTAAAATTATTTTGAACTAGCTTCGAATTGGATTCAAATCGGATCCGTTTTGATGAGATATGAAAATTTATACTTGCATTGGGATTCCCCTCTCATGTGGGCCGACCAACACCTGAAATGGTGCTGGTTTGTGGTGTCCCATATGGGTGAGGGAGTGGGTGCAAAGTGATTGTCATAAGTGATGGCCATTCTATCTCATGTAGGAATCCTTCTTTCATGAGTATTGAATTGATTCAAATCAAATTTGAGTTAGAACTCCAATACTTATTAGGTCATGAGATTTATTTATAAATAGAGAGGATCTCTATCTATAGATGCATAGCAAACAAATCAGATTAAGAGAAGAGAGAAAGAGAGAGAGAGGCGTGAGAAGAGAGAGAGGTCCCTTCTTCTCCTTGGCCTCCCCCCTTCTTGCTGCCCCTTCCCCCTTGGGTGTGGGCTCTCTTTGGGCATCCCACCTACTGGTGTGAGGTGTCACACCAGTACATCTCCTCCCTTATTTGATTGGGTTGCGAAGCCGATTGGATCAGAGTTCATCCCGCTTTCTTGCGGCATCTGGCGTACATGCGAAGTAGAAGATCTGCACATTCAGGCCTCCATAAAGGTTTAATTTAGATTAATTGAGATTTGATCTCTGATTCTACTGCTAATCAGATAAGAATTTGATCCTTATTCATGTAGATTAATAGAAAATTTTTTGATGCAACCTGGGCTTTCTGAAGAGAAACAGTTTTTCTTCCCTTCAGATTATGGCTCCGTGGTTGAGTCCGAATCTTCTGGTGGACCAAATCAAAAGTAATTAACCAGTTGGTGTCTAAGGTAAGCTTAGTAGATTCGATCAAGTGATTTTTAATTGAGAGCTATTCACCTAGATGCGTCTACGGTTAGTTAAGGGCATATCCCTCTCACTAATCTCACTTACCTAGCCAACATGGTAGATTTATGTTTTGATTAGATCACTAGTTGATTCGTGCAGACCCATGCCATTAAAGTAAATCAGTGTGACTGATTTAGGTATATTTAGACCTGTTTATGTCTAATCCCCAACATGACTTGGTGAAGTCGGTGGGAGGATTTGCAGCTTGCAGGTCATCTTCTTCTCTTATTCTCAGATCAATGAAATCAAATCCTATAAATTATTAAGTCCATAAAATGATAAAGTGCATGATAATGAGTCCAATAATCCAAGTAGGCATTAGATGCGCCACACACCTGGTATCTACTATGTATTGGATTATCATTCATCATATGACCATCATGATGTACCTTCAGATCAATGCTCAGGTTGGCCGAGCCACACGGATCTGAACATTTGTTTGTTGGATGCACTTGCTGTTGTCATGTTAATGGTTGGATCTAATCAGAATTTTTAGTAGAGGCCCACTCACCTACTGAAGGGATGCCTGGGGTAAAACCTAATTACTAGAAGTTGTTTGGAGAAATAATTGGTTATGAATCTTTCCATGGATGCACTAGGGTTGGCTGAGCTACACTCGAGTCCGAATGCAGTCTGTGTGGATTCTAGTACCCATTAAGAAATTAGTGTAATTTTTTGATTTGGAGGTAGAGGCTATCAATTCATAAAAATGGTGGGAGGACTTTTAGACTAAAGTCCATGTCTTTGAGATTAAAATGTAATTCATATACTAATAGGCTTATGTTTTTCTTTCAATTATGGCCAACACACAATCCCTTCGTTCGCTGTTGGACAGTGACAAGCTTATTGGATTCAGCTTCGATAGCTGGTATTGAAAGTTGAAGATCGTATTGGAGTACGAGAGGATTTTATATGTCCTTACGATGAGGCACCTGAAGAATCTGCAGCCAATGCTCCTCATGCCATGAGAGACACTTACATGAAGTGGCTCAATGATCGCATGACTGTGTTGCATGATGAGGCAGCTATGAATGATGAGCTTAGTCATAAGTTTGAAGATAGCAGTCTGAGGAGATCATTCAAATATTGAATGAGTCCTTTGGCACCCCTGAGGATGTAGAGAGATACAAAATCTCCTACGTAGTGTTCAATGCCCGTATGTGAGAAAAAACTTCAGTCATCAATCATGTACTGTACATGATTGAGCAGATTGAATGCCTTAGCAAACTTGACTTTCTGTTGTATGAACAGTTAGGCAAATATGCTATCCTCAATTCGCTACCGAAATCCTACCTACTCTTTCTCAATCATTATAGAATGACGAATCCTGCGGTGAACTACCATAGTTTTCTAGGATTACTGCAGATTTTTTAGAAGGATCACTAGCTCCAGAAGGAGTCAATGAATTTAGTGGAAGGTTCATGTTGTGATCTAGGTGGTGTGCCCAAGGCCCAGGGGACCAAGGCTAAGGCCAAGGTCCATCATTCATGAGGGCTTCATGGAGGCTCTAGGGCTAGTTGGGCCCTAGGTTGAAAGGCTGTGGACCTTTCGGGTTCTTGAGGTCTAGGTTATGTGGGCCTCAAGGGACCAACTCTTTATGGGCCAGGTCTGAGCCCAAGATAGGTGAGATTAGGTTGAGTCATGGGTGTACATGGGCTTGGGTTAACCTAATCTCCCATAGAGTTGGTCAAGGAAGTTTTGGGTTTGAGTCACTTGACCCTGTGTTTATATATACATGCACTGTATAGGTTTGATTAAGCCAAAGAATACAAAACTCTTTCTCTCAAGTCTCTCTCTCTTCTCCCTCTTTCTCCAGCTATTCTCCATGCCCCAGGAGCAAGAAACCCTAGGGTTTCTTGCCGCCAGGTCCCAAAAAGGCAGGAAAAGCAAGGGGAGGCGCTAGGCTCCCCCTTTGTGCCGCCAACCACTTTGTCTCTCCCTCTCTTGCAGCCATCCAAACATCAGGTCCAAGACCTAGAATCTCTTGCGAAGAGGTTGGTACAAGTTCTCTCAGATCTGGAGTTGATCTGAGGTCGTTTGAGGTGCGGGTGAGATCTCTATCCACAGATCTACAGGAAAAGTTGCAGCAGGATAGATCTACAAGGTCTGGTTCTATCTATCTTCTTCCTATCTAGAATCCTCAA
Organism: Elaeis guineensis; assembly: GCF_000442705.2. Taxonomy (NCBI): domain Eukaryota; kingdom Viridiplantae; phylum Streptophyta; class Magnoliopsida; order Arecales; family Arecaceae; genus Elaeis; species Elaeis guineensis. The sequence goes on along the minus strand of NC_025996.2, from coordinate 101,086,183 downwards.
TTTGAGATCTATGAATTGGAAGACCTCGACCCAGATCTTGGATTTTTTAGAGGTGATCTTAGAGGCATTCTTTATCTGGAACGAAAGGCTGACGAAGAAGACAGCAACCAGGCTGATTTCGTCAAGGGCCTTCGATCGAGTCCAGAAGTCTCCAGATTTGTTCGTTGCTAGTTCTGCTGCACCCAAGGTCCATGGGAGGAGCCAGGATCATGCTCCAATAGTTGGTATCAGAACCACGATGGTGAGGAAGCAGTTTCAAGCGTGAGAAGTTGAAGATCCCAAGTGTTGAAAATTTTCAGTAAGGTACCATCAAGGTATATTCTACACTTCTTGATTTTATATTGCTTGTTTGGCTTGGATCCAGTCATGGGCAGTAATATGAAGGTTGATTTTGAGAAGTTTGATGGCAAGGAGAATTTTTCCATGTGAAAAATCCGGGTGGAGGATCTTCTGGTGCAAGCAGATCTGGATCAGGCTTTGGATGAGAAGCCTGAGGGAATGACAGATAGACAGTGGGCATCATTGGAGAAGAAAGCATGCTCGGTGATCAGAGGATGTTTGGTAGATGCGGCATTGTATTCGGTGCTGGAAGAAAAGATCTCGAAGGGCCTTTGGTCGAAGTTGCACACCATGTATATGGGGAAGAATATGTACAACAAGCTAATGCTGAAGAAGAGATTGTACAGTCTTCGGATGCAGGAGGGATCTGATGTGATTGGCCACATTCAGAGGTTCAACCAGTTGTGCATGGAGTTGATGAATATCGGGGTGAAGCTGGATGAGGAGGACAAGTCCCTGTTGCTTTTGTGTTCACTGTCAGGATCATATGACTCTTTGGTGACTACACTGCTCTATGGCAAGGAGACTCTAGAATATGAGGACATGGTCTCGGTGCTGAGGTCTAGTGAGCAAAGGAAAAGTTGACCAGAGATCGGGCTCCCCAGGAGAGTTTGGTAGTAGGGGAGAGGACAGGCAGAGGCAGAAGCAAGTCCAGGGGGCGGTCCAAGTCCAGGAAGGGAAAGAAAGAGATGAAATGCTTCAAGTGCAATGAGTTCGGGCACTTCAAGCGAGAATGCCCACTATGGAAGAGCAAGAAGGGAGAAAGAAGTGGCTCAGAATCAGTGAGTGCAGTTGCTGGGCAGCAGGTGGAGGATGATCCACTTGTGGTATCAGATGGTCACAGGCATTACACAGAAGAGTGGACACTAGACTCTGCGTGCTCACATCACTACACACCACACAGGTCTTGGTTTGCGACATACACCAAGACAGATGAGGGATCAGTGACTCTAGGCAACAATCATCCTTGCAAGATGGCTGGGATAGGGACAGTGAGGGTGAGGATGTTTGATGGGATTGTGAGGACATTGACAAATGTAAAGCACATCCTGAAGCTGGAAAAGAATCTGGTGTCACTAGGCTACTTGGAGCGCAGTGGATACAGCTTCAGTAGTAGGGCTAGAAGCGGAGTACTGAACATCTCCAATGGAGCTATGGTAGTGATGAGAGGTAGGAGGTTGGACAATAATCTCTATCGCATGGAGGGATCTGTGGTGACCGGAGAGTCTGATGTAGCAGCTGCAGCACAGGACCAGCAAGGGGCTTACAGGATGTGGCACTACCGCCTAGGCCACATGGGTGACAAGGGGCTGAGGGAGTTGAGCAGGAGAGGACTCATCTCTGATCTAGAGGATGGTGCTACAGGGGAGATCTATGAGCCTTGCCAGATGGGAAAGCAAAGGAGAGTTCATTTCAACATCAGTACAATCCGCAGTGCAGCCCTTCTGGAGTTAGTACACACGGATGTGTGGGGACCAGCCCCAGTTTCAGCTAGGAATGGGGCCAGATACTTCATGACCCTGATTGATGATTTCTCAAGAAAATTTTGGATTTACTTCATGAGATAGAAGTCTGAGGTCTTCACCAAGTTCAAAATCTGGAGAGCCGAGGTGGAGAAGGAGCAGGGGAGGAGCGTGAAGTGTCTGAGGTCAGATAATGGCGGGGAGTACACCAGCAGAGAGTTCCAGGACTACTGTGAGGAGTGTGGGATCAGGAGACACTTCTCAGTTAAGGAGACTCCACAGCAGAATGGGGTGGCCAAGAGGATGAATAGAACACTTCTGGAAAAGGCACGATGCATGAGGCTGTAGGCAGGGCTTCCAAAGGAGTTCTGGGTTGACACAGTTGACGCAGTGGGTTACTTGGTCAATCGGTCACCTCACACCAGGTTGGATGGCAGGCTTCCAGAGGAGGTGTGGTCTGGGAGGACAGTTGGGTTGGGCCATCTACGGGTATTTGGGTGCACGGCCTATGTGCACATTGGAGCTGGTGAGCGGAGCAAGCTAGATGCCAGATCATGCAAGATGGTGTTTCTAAGCTATCCACGAGGAGTTAAGGGATACAGACTGTGGGATCCCTTGGAAAAGAAGGTCATCATTAGTCAGGATGTGACTTTTGATGAGGAGTCAGTCCTACGGAGGTGAGCAAGCTTGGAGGAGCAGCAGGAGCAGGAGGAGGTCCAGCAGGGCGTTGCTGGACAGCTTACCTCTTTGATTTTGCCTCTTGCAGGTACTACGAGAGGACATGACATTCAGATGGAGAACCTACCTAAGGTGTCTCCACAGGTGGAGAGGACTCGGACGGATGATCGAGGCGGAGAGGTCCAGCAGGAGCGAGCTGGATCGAGGACTGATATCGGTGTTGCCCTACACAAGCCCAAGAGGACCATCAGGCAACCAGACCGATATGGCTTCGAGGAGATACTATCATATGCCCTAGTGACAGTGAATGAAGACCCATATACGTATCAAGAGGCTATTGAGAGCCAGGACAAAGAGCGGTGGATCCAGGCGATGTCCGAGGAGATGCAGTCTCTCCACCAGAATCAAACGTGGCGATTGGTGCAGTTGCCACAAGGGAAGAGGCCCATTGGCTGTAAATGGGTCTACAGTCGCAAGGAAGGGCCTTCAAAGCAGGAGGTATCAGATTCAAGGTGAGGTTAGTGGCCAAGGAATACTCCCAGAAGGAAGGCATCGACTTCAGCGAGGTCTTCTCTCTCGTTGTCAGACATACTTCCATCAGAGTGTTGCTGAGCATTGTAGCAGCTCAAGATTTAGAGCTGGAGCAGATGGATGTCAAGACGGCGTTCCTCCATGGGCATTTGGAGGAGAGGATTTACATGGAGCAGCCACCCAGTTTCAGGGATCCAGGATCAGAGGGAAAGATTTGTTTGTTGTAGAAGTCATTGTACGGGCTGAAGTAGTCGCCAAGGCAATGGTACAAGCAGTTTGACTCCTATGTGTGCAACATTGGACTTTCCAGGTGCGAGTTTGATCCTTGTGTTTATGTTCAGTCTCTTGAGGATGGTTCTAGGGTGTTCCTACTCTTGTATGTGGATGACATGCTTATAGCATACAAGAGTAGGATGGTTGTGCAGGATCTGAAGGCATCTTTATCTCGAGAGTTTGAGATAAAGGATTTGGGCCCTGCAAGGAAGATCCTAGGCATGGAGATTTTCAGAGACCGAGCTCGGAGAGTGCTGCATCTATCTCAGGGGGCTACATACAGAAGGTCTTAGAGAGGTTCGGGATGAAGGGAGCAAAGCCGGTGGAGCTGCCACTTGTCGGTCACTTCAGACTCTCGAAGACCATGGTGCCACAGACTGAGGTGGAGGCTCAGGAGATGGAGACGGTTCCTTATGCTTCAGGAGTTGGGAGCTTGATGTATGCGATGGTCTGTTGTAGGCCAGACATCGCTCATACAGTGAGTCAGATTAGCAGGTTCATGGCACAGCCTGGCAGGGAGCACTGGAGGGCTCTTAAGTGGATATTCAGATACCTGGCGGGTTCAGTTGGAGTTGGCATCTACTACGGATAGCGAGAAGGTGTAGTGGGATACTCTGACATATCTAGGGAGGCTCAGGGGCTGATTGGCAATTATGTAGATACAGACTTCGATGGAGATGTGGATACCCGGAGGTCTACGACAGGCTTCATCTTTAGCCTGTATGGAGGTCCTATTTCTTGGAGATCGAGTCTGCAGCCTATCACGGCCCTATCCACTACAGAGGTGGAGTACATCAGGCTGACAGAAGCAACTAAGGAGGCAATTTGGCTGAAGAGTTTGTTGACGGAGATGGGCCTTACTCAGGAGGCTATTAGTGTGCACTGTGATAGCCAGAGTGCAATTCTATTAGCATAGAACTCAGTCTATCATGCAAGGACAAAGCACATTGACATTCGGTATCATCGGATCAGGGAGCTTGTGAAGGATGGCGAGGTGGAGCTAGTAAAAGTACACACCAAGGAGAACCCAGCTGATGCACTTACGAAGGTACTTCCACGGGATAACTTTCAGAGATGTGTTGAGCTGATTCGGCTAATGGACAGAGTGGAGCTGGTTGAGGCCTTGGGACACCAAGGTGGAGATTGTTGTGATCCAGGTGGTGTGCCCAAGGCTCAGGGGACCAAGGCTAAGGCCAAGGTCCATCATTCATGAGGGCTTCATGGAGGCTCTAGGGCTAGTTGGGCCCTAGGTTGAAAGACTGTGGGCCTTTCGGGTTCTTGAGGTCTAGGTTATGTGGGCCTCAAGGGACCAACTCTTTATGGGCCAGGTCTGGGCCCAGGATAGGTAAGATTAGGTCAAGTCATGGGTGTACATGGGCTTGGGTTAACCTAATCTCCCATAGAATTGGTCAAGGGAGTTTTGGGTTTGGGTCACTTGACCCTGTGTTTATATATACATGCACTGTATAGGTTTGATTAAGCCAAGGAATATAAAACTCTTTCTCCCAAGTCTCTCTCTCTTCTCCCTCTCTCTCCAACTATTCTCCATACCCCAGGAGTAAGAAACCCTAGGGTTTCTTGCCGTCAAGTCCCAAAAAGGCAGGAAAAGCAAGGGGAGGTGCTAGGCTCCCCCTTTGTGCCACCAACCACTTTGTCTCTCCCTCTCTTGCAGCTGCCCAAACATCAAGTCCAGGACTTGAAATCTCTTGCGAAGAGGTTGGTACAAGTTTCTCTCAGATCTGAAGTTGATCTGAGGTCGTTTGAGGCACGGGTGAGATCTCCATCCATAGATCTATAGGAAAGGCTGCAGCAGGATAGATCTGCAAGGTCTGGTTCTATCTACCTTCTTTCCTATCTAAAATGCCCCGATTTGAGATCTATAAATTGGAAGACCTCGGTCCAGACCTGATCTGGTTGGGTACTAGATCTTGGATGTTTTAGAGGTGATCTTAGAGGCGTTCTTCATCTGGAACGAATGGCTGACGAAGAAGATAGCAATCAGGCTGATTTCGTCAAGGGCCTTCGATCAAGTCCAGAAGTCTCCAGATTTGTTCGTTGCTGGTTCTGCTGCACCCAAGGTTTATGGGAGGAGCCGGGATCGTGCTCCAATAGTTCATCTGTAGGACGTCGATTCTCTAGGAGAGGAAAGAAGAAAAAAATACAGAAATCCCATGCCATCGATCCTAAGCAGAGCAGAACATCAAAAGTTAACAAGAGCCAGGCAGAGTGCTTCTTCTATAAGAAGCTGGGTCATTGAAAAAGAAATTATCCTGCTTATATAGCCACCCTTGACCCAAACAGGCCTAGGAACAAGAGAAAGAAGCAAGCGGTTGCTTCGCAAGGTATTTATATGATAACTCCTTGTAATTTCTCTATTTGTGATACTACTACCTGGGTATTGGATACTAAAAGTCTAATTAATATATGCAATTCGTTGCAGGGACTATGGCTAAGTAGAAAGTTTCATAAGGGCAAGTGATTCCTGAATGTTGGAGATGAAAGTCTTGTTCCAGTTCTGGCCTTGATAACTTTGCAGCTTGTCTTCAAGTTTAATAGTATCATGTTAGATGATTGTCATTATTGTCCCTCTTTTTTGATGAATGTCATCTTTGTAGGCCTTTTGGCCAAACTTGATTTCAAGTTTATAATAAAGGATGATTTTTGTGATATCATTATGAATAATACTATAATTATGCATGGATAATTAAAATATGACATATACATAATATCACGGCCTATTAGTGTAATATACACAACCAGCAAATACCCTAGATTAGATAATGTCAATGAATCCGACCTTTGGCATTATAGGCTTGGTCACATGAATAAGAATAGGATTGACAGGTTAATCAAGAAACGTATCCTTGAGATAGATGCTTGTGAATCATTGCCAACCTGCGAATCCTGTCTACTTGGTAAGATATCTAAGTCACCTTTTAAGAAAAAAGATGAAAAAGTCAATGATGTTCTAGGTCTAATACATACTGATGTATGCGAGCCTATGAACATAAGTGCCAGAGGAGGATGCTACTACTTTATTACATTTACAGACAACCTATCGAGGTATGGGTATGTCTATCTTATGAAGCATAAGTCAGAATCATTTGAATTGTTCAAACGATTCTATACTGAAATAGAGAAATAGACTAAAAAGAGTATTAAGATCCTTCAGTCAGATCGAGGTGGTGAATACCTCACCAGTGAGTTCCTGACATATCTGAAAGAGAATGAGATTCTCTCATAATGGAACCTTCCTAGAACACCACAACATAATGGGGTGTTTGAGAGAAAGAATCGAACCTTGTTAAACATGGTCTGAACCATGATGGGCTTTGTGAGTCTGTCAATCTCCTTTTGGGGATATACTCTAAAAACTACCTACTATATTTTGAATAAGATGTCAAGCAAGTCTGTCGATAAAACTCCATATGAGATATGGACTAGGCATAAGTCGGTGCTCCACACCTTAGGGTCTGGGGGTGTCCAGCTTATGTCAAGCACTTAAAGATAGATGAGCTTGGATCTAAGTCTGATAGATACTTGTCCATAGGGAACCTAAAGGAAACTAAAGGATACTACTTCTACTTTGCTGTAGAATAAAAGGTGTTTGTCAGCAACCGGATAGTCTTTTTGAAAAAGAAGTTCCTTAGTGAAGGAACTAATACCTGTAAAATTGAACTTGATGAAGTTCATGAGATGGAAGGACTGACATATACAGAATTGGATTTGATTAGAGAATCAAATCTGGAGCTAATAGAGGCACCACTAAGGAGATCCAGTAGAGTATCACGTCAGCCAGATAGACACTATGATTTCTTGATCTAGGATGGTGATTTCATTGAACTTGATGAGAATGATGAGGATCCGATCACCTATATAGAGGCCCTACAAAGGCCTGACTCCTAGAAATGGCTTGAGGCCATGAAGTCTGAGATGGAATCTATGGAGATCAATGGTGTATGGACACTAGTTGATCTGCCTAAACCGATAAAATTCATAGGGTGTAAATAAATTTTCAAGAAGAAAAGAGGAGCAGACGGAAAGATAGAAACCTACAAAGTCTGTCTAATTGTCAAGGGTTACCATCAGCATTATGGTATTGACTATGATTTGATGTTCTCTCCTATGGCAATGCTCAAGTCCATCTGGATTATGCTTGCTATCACTACACACTTAGATTTTGAGATCTAATAGATAGATGTCAAAACTGCTTTCTTTAATAGGGAGCTGGAAGAAGAGGTGTATATGAAGGATTCATATCCACAGATAAGTCGAAAGTGTGCAAGCTAAATAGGTCTATTTATGGACTTAAGCAGGTTTCTAGGAGTTGGAACATATATTTTGATAAGGTGATCAAAATGTATGGCTTCGTTAGGAATGGAGAAGACTCTTGCATTTATAAATAGACTTTCGATTCTATAGTCATCTTCTTTGTACTGTATGTGGATGACATACTGTTATTAGAAAATGACATCCCAACTTTGCAGAGTGTGAGGCTATGGTTATCATCACAGTTCTCCATGAATAATTTTGGAGAAGCATCCTACATCCTAGGGATAAAGATCTATAGAGATGGATCTAAAAGGTTACTTAGATTGTCTCAATCCACGTACATTGATATCTTGTTGAAGCAGTTCAACATGGATAATTTCAAGAAAGACTATCTTTCGATAGGCCATCGAATTACTCTTTTCAAGAAGGATTGTCTGACAACTCCTGAGGAGAGAGATCATATGAGTATAATACCATATGCTTTGATAGTAGGATCTATCATGTACGCTATGACGTATGCGAGGCCGGATGTGGCCTATTCACTAGAAGTAGTGAGTAGCTACCAGTCTGATCCGGGTGAGAAACATTGAAAGATTATGAAAGTAATTCTTAAGTATTTGAAAAATACTAAAGACCAATAGCTTATCTATGAAGACACTGACCTGAAACTTGTGGATATACTAATTTCAGTTTTCAATTAGATTGTGATAACAATAGAAGCGTGTCAGGCTACGTATTTACCTTGAATGGATGAGCTATTTGTTAGAAGAGTTCCAAGCAATATACTGTGGCTAATTTTGTATGCGAAGCAGAATACATTGCTGCATTAGATGCATCAAAAAAGATGGTGTGGTTACGAAAGTTCATCATCGAGCTGGGAGTTACACCTTTTATTGATGGCCCTATCTTGTTATACTGTAACAGCTCCAGTGCCATAGCTCAGGCAAAAAAACCAAAATCGCACCATCACACCAAGCATATTCTACACCACTATCATCTGGTATGAGAGATCATGAATTGAGGTGACATCGAGCTTCAGAAGATCAATGGAAAGGAGAATCTAGCCGATCCCTTCACTAAAGCTCTCAAGATCGAAGAGTTTGATGACTTCAAATGAAAGATGGTATAAGATACTGCCCTGATTGGCTTTAGTCCAAGTGGGAGTTGTTGAAAATTATGTCCTAAAATCAATCATATGACGATTGAGTTCATCTTTATATATGAATTATTGATTAATGAATAATAGTTATTCTGATATTTTTCATCATAAAGTTACATCTTCTTTGAAATCTTATACTGTGATGAAGTCCTTAGAACTATGTTAGTGTACGATAAAGAGAGAATTTATCGTATAGTTCTTAAACATATTCATGATTAAATGATACGTCATTACAGGATGATGACGTTTATCAAGTGGAGGTCATTGTGTGCTATATGGGTTGGTTGTCCTCTTAACCAAGGAGTGTGGTGAGACTAGTATGACGTATAGGTGAGATGTAGGAGTACATCATCATTGAACAAGTGACTCACCTACTGAGCATTCTGCTATCAAAAACTGCTCACAAAGTATATGGGTATAAGTATCCTTCAGACCTGAGATCATCATAGTGACTTGCAAGCAACTCACTATGCCTTGGGGCCGGACTATCTGGATTTTTAATGAAGTGACGGAAGGCTACTAGGTATAGTCAAGTACTTGAGAAATCTGTGTATGGATCAAGATGGGATAACCCCTCCAAATTATTGGAGTTGATGTATTGCTATATTTCGATTGAGTAAAGCCTTAGCCAAGATAATCCATGAGATGAATTTGAAAGGTTGAAATACAATGTGGATGAAACAATCTCGATTGACAGTTAATTTAAGACCATCCTAGAGCATTCAAGGTCAAAAGGATGAATTATGCGGTAACCATGTGCATGGATTCTGAAATATTTTTTTATGATAATTCGACCTATCTGGATATCAAAAACTATTACTAGATAGTATCCCGATTAGTGTAGAAATTGGTTCCTATACTACCGGTTTAGTGTTTGAACCTATGGAGTCACATACACAAGTCAGACACCATACAAAAGTATTGGCCTATGTTTATATGTCTAATTTAGAAGTACTATACTTAATTGAATATATAAGCTAACTTGATTGAGAATTAAGTTATAGATCAAACGAGATTGAAGAGTTAACTATGTCTAACTAGCACTACACATAAGGTTCAGATTTTGTTGGATGTATACCCTAGAAACTAATCTTGACTGACACATATCATATTTCTAGGACATAATTTTATACTTTATAGATATTTATATTACTATTCATATTTTTTGTGCCCATGAATCATCCAAGGATTAACAAGATGATGACACATATTTTCAAAGAGTTAAAAATTTGAGACATGTGTCATTGATGGTTAATTTCTAAATTACTCCTGATCATAGGATCATCATGGGGAAAATGATTGATCTAGATAGACCAGTGCATGGATCGCTTTCTTTGGACAGATGAGTCTCGAGTCTGTGGTGTAGTGATATTAGAGCGAGAGTGCAAGTGATTGTTAGAGAATACGAGAAGTCACATGCATGTCTGTTCACTCGTTAGTGACTTTCTCGATGCTGCAGTTTTATGACTGATCCTTTGACCTGCAGTATTACAGCTACTCGTAGTAAGGCTGCTGGAGTTTGACTACACAAAAATATTGACTCAATGAGTCCTTGTAGTGGATGTTGGCGATAGTTGGTCCATTGTAAGAGTAGGATATGCACCTAAATGAAATCTATCGACCCTAGCAGAAGGGAGTAGTCCTATAGGATTTTAAAAGTTGAGTTTTTAAGTCTGTGGCTACAGAAGTATGATCGATGGAAAAGAGTTTCCATGAGAATTGCATATGGATTTGAGCTGATTGAATCTATCATATGATCGATGATGAGATTTGATGATTCATCCATGACCTGTCATCTGGTCGGGACATGATAGAGAAACTGTACCATATATTAACTGCACCTAGAGGTTGATCACTTTTTATTCTGCTGGGTTGCTACTACATACTGCTAGGTGTCACTGATAGATTGTAAGACCCATGAGTATCATCCTGATGATCGATGATCTTTAGTGGGTAGAGTTGGAATGGTTCCAACCCATTGAAAGGAGTTTTGATGATATTGTGATAGGGATCATAATATATCTCACTATCAAATAGAATAGAACCTATAGGGTCACACACAAAAAAGCTTTTGACTGATCAGATGGTTGAATTATGATTATGAATCATGATAAGATTTGATTATCAATTTGATTGATGATTAATCAAATATAAAAGTTGTAATTAAGTAACTCGCTAAAGAGTTAGGAGTTAAGAAAAAATAATTAGCAATTGGATTGCTAATTGGCTCAATTTGATTAAGCTATGGGGCTTGTATCAAGTCTAATTAAATTAGATTTAATTTGACTTGATATGGGTTTGATTTGATCAAACCTAATTGGGTTATGAGATAACCAAATTGCATGGGAGAACGATTCCTTATTGAATTAGGATTTGGATTTGACTTAATTCTTAATTAGACTAAGATCTAATTAAGAATGTTTGAATTTCTATTTGGATTAAGAATTCTCTTCTTCATGGATGCACTAAATCCTAATAAGATTGGGATTAAATTGAGTTTGACTCAAGCACCAAGAGAGAGTCCAAAAGGACTAGGACTTCTTCTCTAATTAGGTGACATCTAATCTAAATAATTTGGACTCCAAATCAAATTTGATTTTAATCTATTTGGATCTAATCAATTCCTAATATGATTAAAATTGGTTAGAGTTTTATTGATTTAATTCAGCTACCTAAAGAAAAGTTCAATATAGATTAAACTCTCCCTCTCTATGCGTATAAGAAAGCCCCATGCCCAACCAGATTTGATGCCACAAATATCCCACTCTCTTTTTAGCATGTAAGAATCCATGGGATACCTGATTATTTCTATGAGATATGAAGGCGCTAAATAGGAAGGAGTTGGGCGGCATAAAATCAAGAGTCCAAAGTTGTTTGGTCTCTTATCTTCCTACCTAAACTCTATCTCCTCTTTGAATATTTAAACATGGGTCATGAAGGCCAGTTTGGACCTGATATGGATCAGATTTTGATGCCAAAAGAGGGGAGTTGTGCATGGAGAAAAGTCAAGGGGAGAGGGTGCGACGTGTATGTCCATGATGTGAGGTATATTTGTTCCATATCGCTTCTTTCTTACAAACAACCAAAGGTTGGTTGTTAGGACATCTTCTCTCCTATATTTTGTCCAAGTTTGGACATGGCTTTTCCTCTTCTCTTTATTCAAAAGTTGGATAAAATTCTTACATCTCTAGTATAGAGATTTGGTACATGGGTTTAAGGAAGAAAAGAAAAGAAAATATTCTTCTCATGATCTTTAGCATAGAGATCAATATTCTCCTATTTTCTTCTTCTTCTCTAAGAGTATCTTGAGAGAAAAAAAGATTTTCAACCATCAAAATACGATCTCTACAAGGGAGCTAGCACCCTGATGAGATCAATAAACTTATGATCAAATCAAAGTCTCGTGTGGATACCTGTAGAGGTCGGACACTTGTGCGGCTTCAAAGGACCTTCAGAAGACATCCATGATCATCAGTTCATGGTGAAGATCGACTCATACAAAGGTATGAAGTCTATTATTTTTTTTTTATTTGATTTCTGTATCTGAATCCTATCCCACATATGTCGATCCTGTTTATGATTTTAAGATTTGATCTTACGCATGCTTAGATTAAATTAGATTTAATCTGAAAATTTTAAATTTTCACTGCATACTCGTTTTGAAAAATTTTTGCATGCATGAAACCATAAAACTCCAATAGTGGTATTAGAGCTACATTATATGCATGAGATTAAGATTTAAATCCGAAATCTGTAGAGAAAAATCTCATATCTAAAAATTTTTTATGTCGTTCTGACATAAGACTATCCTGGCATAACTTGTTATGCTGTATGGTTGTCCTAGAACAATGTTAAAATTTTTAACTAAATAAAATTTTAGATCTAATTTTTCAGTATATATGTGATATATGTTTTGTTGTTTAGATTTGAAAAGAGTTTCGAGATTTATTTTGATTCGTATATATGATATATCACAGTATGTTTAGGGCTAAAATCTATTTCTATGACTTGAACTTATTCATGTATATGACATATATTTGTATGTATGATCTAAAATTATTTCGAGATCAAAACATACTTTTCACGTAAAGATTTAGATCTGAAAATTTTGATTTAAGATCTGAAATTAGTGTTTATGCATGGGGGATTGGTCATGGGTTGATCAAATTAGGTCATGTAATTGGATTACATCTAGAATTTTTGATTTGATCATATTAGGTCTAGATCGATTTAGCAGTTAATCAAACCGAGTCAAATATTGATTAGGATGAGGTCAATAGAGCTTAAGGTCATACAATTATTGTTGATCAAATCAATTGACACCCATACATAGAATCGATTAACCTAAGGACCTAATTCAGCTCTATGGCTCGAATCTGATTCACCTAAGCTAACCTATTCAGATCAATTAATCAATTGATATCTCAGGTAAGTAATTGAAAGATGGTTATTTACTTGATTTCGTTTGCTGATCTGATTAATTTATTGGTGTCTAAAGAAAGCAATGGAGGGACTCTCACTAATCTCTACTTATCTGGCCAATTTGGAAGATTGAGTCTTAAATATGATTACTTAACGGTTTGATTTAGCCCATGCCAATTAGATCAGTCATGTGATGACTGATTAGATGAGACCTAAATCCAAAATCTTTCCATAAATATTAAGTCCAATGGTCTTCCACCATTGTAGATGTGCAGGTGTGCTACCAACGTTGATTATTCTCAGCTGGTCATAGTGGTTTAGTTGCATCGAAATTACGTAAATACTTTATTAGCAAAGAGTTGCTCCAGGGTAAAGATGGGGTTGGGCCCAATAACTGTTAGGTGAGGGATCCAATGATGGCTTTACATCTGCTTGTGAATGGTGGGTCTGATTTAAAGAGTATGGGCAATAACTGTTAGGTGAGCCCACATAACATAGAGACCAAGTAGCTGCAACATACTTAGAGAAGCATCTAAGTAAAGAGTTGTCCATGCATCGATGTATGTATCATCAAAAATTGTTAGGTATGGTGCACGGCATCGATGGGACCGCAGCATCCACTAGAAATCCAGTTGTCGCGTTAGGATTTTCATTTCTCCATCCGAAGAGTGTGGGAGATCTGATAAAATAGTAAGAGTCTTTTTGCATCTAAAAGTTTCTAGAGTAAATTATAAAATAAGTATAAATATCTAATTAGAATATTTACTCTCTGATGTTTATTGTGTCAGCTTCCAACCCTCTAGCTCAAATCCTAGATATCAACTGATTAACAGAAACCAATTATATAGATTGGCTCACAAACCTAAGAATCATTCTTAATTTTAGAAAATTAAATAATATTCTCTACTAGATTATTTGAATGTTAACATCCTGTCCCATCAAAAATCAACGAGCTATACTTGATGAGTGGATGGACAATGACAATAAAGATAAGTGCTATATGTTGAAGTCCATATTAAATGAACTCCAACGTATGCATGAGCACATGTTCACTACGAACGACACATTGATTCATTTACAAATATTGTGAGTTGATCAGAGTTGCACAGTGCATGAGATATGTGATGGGCAGTCAGTCTATGATCGTTATTTGATAATGATCAAGGACATTAAGGAGCTTAAAAGATTCTACATGATCATGCACAAGGAATTGCTTATGGATTTGATCCTGCGATCCCTGATTATTTTATATGGATAGTTTATGATAAACTACCATATGAATGACTATCTTGGTATCTTATCTAAATTGGTCAAAATGTTGTTAACTAAAGATCTTGAAAAGTTTAAAGGTATATACCTGGAGAGCCTAAAAAAATAAAGACACGTCTTGAGTAGGCATGTCAAAATTGCTTAATACTATCCTTATGATTTTTTCTTCTTCCAATTGAGTCATAGACTCTAGTTATTTATATAGAGTCTATGAGAAGATGGAGGGCTAAGGAAGTAACCCTTAAAATTGGCAATAGAACAAGAGTTACTACTATTGCCATGAATATCTATCCTTTGTGATTATCGTTTGGATTTAGTTCTTAGAGACAGTCTCTATCATTTGCATGGTGATGCATCTGTGAACTTAATTGAGCAAATAGTGAATGCCATTGAATCTGAGAGATCTAGAGTTGAGATAAACCTAAAGTATATGTAGAACCTTAGGCTAGATCATATTGGAGAAGAAATGATTAACGAACTGAAAAAATATAGGCTTTGGGCTCATTAACTGTTGAGTCATATCTAATTTGTATATCAGCTCTTTGAGAAAATATAATCAAGCTACTCTTATGGGATAAGAAAAAAAAGACCACTGAGATACTTATCCTAGTATACATTTGATGTGTGTAGCCCATATGATGTGCTAACAAATGAGTTATCTCTACTTCATTACCTTTATCGATGATGGTATGGATAAATATATGAGATATAAATTTAAAATTTTTGAAAGATTCAAATAATTCAGATGTAAAGTAGAGAAGCAAATCAAAAAATTTCTAAAGGTACTTCAATCGGATCGAGGATGCAATACCAAAGAAAAATTTTTTTGATTATCTCATATAATGGCATAGTTTCATATTGGACCCCTCTTAGTA
This sequence comes from Elaeis guineensis, assembly GCF_000442705.2. Taxonomy (NCBI): domain Eukaryota; kingdom Viridiplantae; phylum Streptophyta; class Magnoliopsida; order Arecales; family Arecaceae; genus Elaeis; species Elaeis guineensis. The sequence goes on along the minus strand of NC_025996.2, from coordinate 101,070,902 downwards.
TATCTTAGCTCAATGAGATAAGAAGAGTCATGGGACCGTATGAGATATGGTCCGATCCATAATAAACTTCATTGATTTATTTTGTTTCTTTAGGGACATGCTTTATTTCTATAGATTTGGATTCTCTCTAAATTTGTTCCTACCACATCGTATGAGATATGGCATGATGAGAACTGAATCTTGGTTATTTTGAGATCTAAGGATGATCAGTCTATATCAAGGATAGCAGGTGGATATGTTAGAGAATAGGTCTATAAGCTCATCCTAAAAGAGTTTGGGATATTATTTTTTTTCTGAAAGGATCATAATGTGACTGTGACCCGACATGCTATCTTCTTAAAAAATTATTTAACCAAGATAAAATAGTGGGAGGAAAGTTAAGCTCGAAGAGAGTGTCTCTGAAGAGCAGCAAGCTATAGGACCTAAGAACCTATTTATGATGAGCCAATATGCATATATTCTTCCTCCACCTCGTACATATAGTAGGATCTACAATCCTCTCGAAAGGTACTTGGGTATGCTTAACAGAGGATATAGAGAAAATTATTTCTCATAGGAGATAGAGAATATAGAGATGATCTTAAAACCTACAATGAGGCAATGTTAAACATTGACTCCAAGAAAGGGATGTGAATTAGCTTTCCTGACTAGATATCTTTTGAAGATTTTTATATGGAGTAGCTTATGAATTTTACTTCTCGTGATATGAGATCACAAATATTATAATAATCTTCGAGTTGGAATATTTATTTCGATGATATGATCAAATTATTTGATCAGAAATAAAGAATTATGTATTTTTAAAAGAGTCAGTGGGAGTGTCCAATACTGACATCAGTTAAAATATGGTTGTATATAGATTCTCCATGAAAGATATAAAGCAAGCATCCTTAAGATCTATAGAGATAGATGCAATTAGATGCTTGTATTTTCATAGATAAAATATAGAGAGTAGATACTAAAAGGGTTCAGTATAGAAATCTCAGAGAGGGGTCTGCTACCCTCTTGGGCATAGATGTATGTGCTGGAATTCAGGATTTGGTGCATGCATATGTATTTTAAAATTTTATTTTCTAAACATCATAGTGGAGAATAAGATTAAAATACTTTTAATCTAAATTATGTATGCATGAAAATATAAAACCACATGGATCTATCTTATATGCTGAAATTGATATATGCTGAAATTCAGATTGTGATCAAATCACATACTTGTTTCGCAATCTTTTTCTTCAAATTTGGATCTGAAAGAGAAGAGGTTCTCTCTTAGCCATACAAGTATCTAATCTCTATGAGTATCTACTCGAGATTAGTCTGGAACAGTTCTTTTTAATCTGAATTTTTTTCTTTAAAAATTTAACCTACTGAATCTGAACGAAGCCTGAATCATGATCAACACTTGATTTCTTTCCTTGATTTTCTTCTTCTCCTCTTCTCTAAATTTTTTTCTTGCTATGTGCTGCTACCAGATGCTAGAAACCAGCAAGAAAGAGGCACCCAACAGCCTTGGGTGTGGAACACCTTGGGACGCGCATCCCAAAAGAAGGGGGTGTAGGACGTCCAAGAAAGAAGAGAAAAAGAGAGGAAGAGAGGGTGTGGAGACCTTCTATGGGCATGGGACATATTAATTTGGATTCTCTAGGGACCTTAGGGGAGGTCCCTTTAAATAGGTATAAGGATTGAATCCTATTCAATCTCATAATACAAGTCCTACTTGCATTAGGTTTTCTATTAATTTAAGTTATCCAACTTACTTTAGGAGACTCTTTAGGTGCCAACAATTGGAGCCCTTGCACCCATAATTAGACACCCTAAAACATACTCAAGAGACACCCCGTAGGAGAACTAAAAGCCCTCTAATCAATGGACACACCCAACTTGATCAAATCAAGGTGGCGCCCAAGAATAACTATAAAGGAAATTAAATAGGGACTTGCACCCTTAATTTATATGATCCATAATCTTAGACACCCAATAATTGGAGTCTCATGAATCTTATTCATGTAGATAATTAGTAGTAATTAAGTTAGAATTATCTTATCAAATAACTAATCCCAACGGAAAAAAGAATTATGTCCAACCATGTGCTAGAAAGGTTACCATGAATCCAATGGATTTCTCTAAACCTAATTGATACTTCATAAGCTCAATTGCTTATTCCAGACCTAATTTCTTTATTGTGTTACCCCATAGATTTAATTCTATTTAGTATTGAGACATACAATGATCTCTATCATCATATCATTGAAACTCTTTTCAATGGATTGGAATAATTCCACTCTAACTCAGTAAGGATTGTCGATCCAGAATAATCCTAATGAGCTCTCACAATCTACCAATGATACCTAGCAGTATGTAGTGGTAACCCAATAGAATTGAAATGAATCTTTATATGTAGTTAACATGTGATTCAGTCCCTCTATCGTGAGTCCCGACTAGATGGCAAGTCATGGATAAATTATCAAACATCATCATTAGTCATATGATAGATTCGATTAGCTCAAATTTACTTGTGACTTTTATAAAAAAAAAATTTCATCAATCACACTGCTATGGTCATAGACTCTTGGACTTAGCCTCTCAAATCTCATAGGACTACTCCTCTCTATTAAGATAGGTAGATCCTATCTTGATGCATATCCTATCTCTATAGTAGATCAACTATCACCAACATTCACTATAAAGGCTCATTGAGATCCATATTTATGTGTCAATCAAACTCCAGCAGCCTCACTATGAGTAGCAGTAGTATCTCAAGTCAAAGGACCAATCACACACTATAGTATCAAGATAATCACTGACCATCGAATAGAAATTCAAGTAATCTTTCATATGGTCATGCTTAGTACTAGTTGTTCTCTAATAACCATTCGCACTCATCGCTCTGTGTCTCTACACAGTGATCAGGACTCATCTATCCCGAAGAAAGTGATTTGTGCGCTAGTCTATCTGGATCTTTCACCGTCCTCATGATAATCCTATGATCGGGAGTATTTAAAAATTAAATACATATATCTAATTCTCAACATCTTGAGAATATATATCGAAACTAATTTCATAGACGATTCAAGGACACATTACACTTGAATGAAAAAAAACTTGCTCTTTTATTGATCATATCAATATATTAAGTACAAAATTGTATCTTAGATTTATTACAATATGTCAGCCATAGTGACTTCTAGGACATACATCTAATAGTATGACATATAATATACTGAAACTGATATAGTTAATATTATGAATGTCATGAGTAGATATCAGTTGTATCCAGATTGAGAGCATTGGATTGCTATAAAAATATCTTAAGTACTTGAGAAGAACTAAGGATTTATTCTTAATTTGGAGAAAAATTAAAGCTAGGAGTGGGAGGATACACTAATTCAGATTTTATCTCTGATGTTGATGGTAAAATATCTATATCATGAAGTGTGTCTCTATGTCGATATCTTAGAAGGGTTCCAAATAATTGATTGATGGAAGCTGAGTACACTGTAAATATATAGGATGTATTCTGGTTCTAGTGTTAGTTGTAAAATTGGATGCCATGTCATCAGATGCCATGACAATATACTGCAAAGATAATGGCACCATAGCCCTTGCTAAGGAGCTTAGGTCTCACCAGATATCCAAGCACATAGAGCAGCAGAATACGCGACTACCTCAAGTACATAGAGGTGCAGAGAGCAAACTCTACATGAGATGTAAATGACCCACTGGTAAGTCACTTAGCTAGCCTAATACTAAAGTCTGTCTTATGAAGATGGGGTTTGAGACATGGCAAATTAGCTTTAATGCAAGTGAAAGATAAGGATGTATGCCCTAGAAGCCAATCTTGGCTGACGCATATTATATTTTTAGGACATGATTTTATACTTTATGATAATTTATATTATCATTCATATTTTATGTGTCTATGAATCATCTAAGGGATTAATAAGATGATGACACATATTCTGAAAGAGTTGAGAATTTGAGACATATGTCATTAATAGTTAATTCTTAAATTTCTCCTAGTCATAAGATCATCATAGGGATGGTGATTGATCCGGATAGACCAGTGTATGGATCGATTTCTTCAAACAGATGAGTCTTGAGTCTATGGTATGTGACATTGGAGTGAGAGTACAGGTTATTGTTAGAAAACAACTAGCACTAAGCGTGACCAACACAAGAAGTCATATGGATGTCTGCTCACTCATTAGTGACTTTCTTGATGCTACAATTGTATGACTGGTCCTTTAACCTGTGGTGCTACAACTACGCGCAGTGAGGCTACTGGAGTTTGACTACACATAAACATTGACTCAATTAGTCCTTGTAATAGATGTTGACGATAGTTGGTCCACTGTAGGAGTAGAGTATGCACCTAGATAGGATCTATCGACCCTAGCAGAAGGGAGTAGTCCTATGGGATTTAAGAAGCTGACTCTTTAAGTCTATGACCATAGTAGTGTGATTGATGGAAAAAAGTTTCCATGAGAATCACATATGGACTCGAGCTGATTGAAATATCATATGACCGATGATGAGTTTGATAATTCATCCATGACCTGCCATCTGGTCGGAACTCACAAAGAGGAACTGTATCATATGTTAACTGCACCTAGAGATTCATCATCTTTTATTCTGTTGAGTTGCCACTACATACTACTAGGTGTCATTGGTAGATTGTGAGACCCACGAGCATCATCCTGATGATCAATGATCCTTGATGGGTAAAGTTGGAATGGTTCCAACCCATTGAATGGAGTTTTGATGATATTGTGATAGGGATCACAATATATCTCACTATCAAACAGAATAAAACCTATGAGATCACACACAAAGAGACTTTTGACTGATCAAATGGTTGAATTACGATTATGAATCGTGACAGGATTTGATTATCAATTTGATTGATGATTAATCCAATGCAAAAGTTGCAATTAAGTAACTCGCTAAAGAGTTAGTGAGTTATAGGAGGATTAATTAGTAATTGGATTGCTAATTGGCTCAATTTGATTGAGCTATAGGACTTGTATCAAGTCTAATTAAATTAGATTTAATTCGACTTGACATAGATTTGATTTAATCAAACCTAATTAGATTATGAGATAATCAAATTGCGTAGAAGAATGATTTCTTATTGAATTAGGATTTGGATTTGACTTAATTTCTAATTAGACTATGATCTAATTAAGAATGTTTGAATTTCTATTTGGATTAAAAAAATTTTTCTTCATGGGTGACTAAATTCTAATAAGATTGGGATTAAATTGAGTGTGACTCAAGCACCAAGAGAGAGTCTAAAAGGACTAGGACTCCTTCTTTAATTAGGTGACATCTAATCTAAATAGTTTAGGCTCCAAATTAGATTTGATTTTCAATTTTTTTGGGTCTAATCAATTTCTAATATGATTAAAATTGGTTAGAGTTTTAATTGATTTAATTCAGCCACCTAAAGAAGAGTCCAATATAGATTAAACTCTCTTTCTCCATGCACATAAGAAAGCCCCACTACCAACCAGATTTGATGCCACAAATCTCCCACACCCCACTCTCTTTTTAGCATGTAAGAATCCATGGGATACCTGATTATTTTCATGAGATATGAGGGCAATAAATAGGAAGGAGTTGGGCGGCATAAAATCAAGAGTCCAAAGTTATTTGGTCTCTTATCTTCCTACCTAAACTCTATCTCCTCTTTGCCTATTTAAATGTCGATCATGAGGGATGGTTTGGACCTGATATGGATCAGGTTTTGATGCCAAAAGATGGGAGTTATGTGTGGAGAAAAATCAAGGGGAGAGGGCACGGCATGTATGTCCATGATGTGAGGTATATTTGCTCATATCCCTTCTTTCTTACAAACAACCAAAGGTTGGTTATTAGGACATCTTCTCTCTCATATTTTGTCCAAGTTTGGACAAGGCTTTTCCTCTTCTCTTTGTCCAAAAGTTGAACAAAATTTTTATATCTCTAGTATAGAGATTTGGTACATGGGTTTAAGGAAGAAAAGAGAAGAAAGAATTCTTCTTATGATCTCTAGCATAGAACTCCTATTTTTTTCTTCTTCTCTAAGAGTGTCTTGAGAGAAAAGAAGATTTTCAACCATCAAGATACGATCTCTGTAAGAGAACTAGCACCCCAATGAGATAAATAAGCTTCTGATCAGATCGAAGTCTCATGTGGATATCCATAGAGATTGGACACTTGTACGGCTTCAAAGGGCCTTTGAAAGAAATCCATGATCATTAGTTCATGGTGAAGATCGACTCATGCAAAGGTATGAAGTCTATTAATTTTTTTTTATTTGATTTTTGTATCTGAATCTTATCTCACATATGTCGATCCTATTTTTGGTTGTAAGATTTGATCTTATGCATGCTTAGATTAAATTAAATTTAATCTAAAAATTTTAAATTTTCACTGCATACTCATTTTGAAAAATTTTTGCATATATGAAATCATGAAACTCTAACAAGTTCGATCTTGAAAATGAATAGTTTCTGATCTATAATCCATGGAATATCTGAAAGATTGGATTTAAGTGCTACTTAATTTTAAATTAGATCTGAATTAATTAGGCTTGATTAGATCCAAAATTTTAAGTTAGATTTGGTACAGAAGTTCTAAAGAGTTTGGGATTAACAGCCTTTCGAAATTATTTCGAACCAGCTTCGAATTGAATTCGAATCGAACCCATTTTGGATGAGATATGAGAAATTCTACTTGCACTAGGATTTCTCTCTCTTATGGGCTGACCAACACCTAGAAGTTTCCTCATTGTGGGCATCCCATGTGGGTGAGGGATTGGGAGCAATGTGGTTATCATATGTGATGGCAATACTATCTCATGTAATAGTCCTTCTTTCATGAGTATTGGACTGATTCAAAGTATATTTGAGTTAGGAGTCCTGTACTTACTGAGTTGTGGGATTCATTTATAAATAGAGAGGATCTTTATTTATGGATGTATAGCAAATAAATTAGATTGAGAAAAGAGAGAAAGAGAGAGAGAGGCATGAGAAGAGAGAAGCCCTTTTTTCTTCTCCTTGGCCTCTCCCCTTTGGTACCGCCCCTCCTCCCTTGCCATGGGCCCTCTTGTGGGCATCCCCCTTGCTAGTGTGAGGCATCACACTAGCATCTCTCCTCCCTCGTTTGATTAGGTTGTGAAGGTAATTTGATCGGAGTTCATCCCAATTTTCTACAGCATCTGGCGTGTATGCGAAGCAGAGGGTCTGTACTTTTAGGCCTCCATGAAGGTTTGTTTCAAATTTTTGAGGATTTGATCTTCTATTCCACTGCTAATCAGGTAAGAATTTGATCCTTATTCATATAGATTAATAAAAAAATTTTAGATACAATTTGGGCTATCTGAAGAAAAATAGTTTTTCTTTCCTTCATGATATGCTGTTAATAAGACGATAGCAGTATCGAGTATAGATCGTTGTGTACCATATGAGTTGGTTGTCCTCTTAACTAAGGAGTGTGGAGGCATTGGGATGGCATGCAGGTAGAATGTAGATGTACATTCACATCGAACATGACCATTTGCCAAGCACTCTGCTATCAAGAGTGGATCGTGAAGGGTATGGGTATAAGTATCCCACAGACCTGAGATCACCATGGTGACTTGTAAGCAATGAAGGGAATAAAAACTATTTCTTTTCGAATAGCCTAGATTGCATCTAAATTTTTTTTATTAATCTACATAAATAAGGATCAAATTCTTACCTAAATAGTAGTGAAATAGGAGATCAAATTCTCAAAAATCTGGAATCAACCTTTGTGGAGGCCTGAAAGTGCAGACTCTCTATTTCGTATGCATGCCAGACAACGTAGAAAAATGGGATGAACTCTGATCAAATCACCTTTGCAACTCAATCAAATGAGGGAGGAGAAGTGCTGGTGTGATGCCTCACACTAGCAAGGAGGACACCCAAAGTGGGCCCACGGCAAGGAGAAGGGGGCGGCACCAATGGGAGATGCCAAGGAGAGGAAGGTAGGGGCTTTCTCTTCTCGTGCCTCTCTCTCTCTCTCTTTCTCTCTTCTCTCAATTTGATTTGTTTCTTATACATCCATAGGTAGAGACTCTCTCTATTTATAGATGATTCTCATGACCTAATAAGTATAAAACTCCTAACTCAAATATGCTTTGAATCAGTCCAATACTCATAAAAGGACTCCTACATGAGATAGAATTGGAACCAAACAAGGCGATTATAATGCACTCATTCCCTCACCCATATGGGACACCCATAACTAGCACTATACAAGGTGCTAGTCAGCCCAAGAGAGAGGGAAATCTCAGCAATTAGGATTTCTCATATCTCATCCAAAATGGATCCGATTCGAATCCAATTCGAAGCTGGTTCGAAATAATTTCGAAAGACTATCAATCCCAAACTCTTTAGGACTTTTGTACCAAATCTAACTTAAAATTTTAGACTTAATTAAGTCTAATTAACTCAGATCTAATCTAAAATTAATTAGCACTAAAATTCAATCTCTCATATGCTCCATGAATCATAGATCAGAAACTGTTCATCCCCAAGATTGAACTTGAATCTCATGTATAGTGCTAGCTAGATATAGTCAACTCTTCAATCCCATTCGATCTATAACTTAATTCTCAATCAAGTTAGCTTATATCTTCAATCAAGTCAAGTACTTCTAAATTGAATATATAAACATAGGCTAATACTTTCCTATGGTGTCTGACTTGTGTGCATGGCTCTATCAGTTCAAACACTAAGCCGGTAGCACAGGAATCAATTTATGCACTAATCGAGATACCATTTAGCAATGGTTCCTGATGTCTAGATAGGTCGAATTATCACAAAGAAATATTTCAGAATCTATGCACATGGTTACCATATAATTCATCTTTTCGATCCTGAATTCTCTAGGATGGTCTCAGCTTAACTATCGATCGAGATTGTTTCATCCACATTGTATTTCAACCTTTTAAATTCATCTTATGGATTATTCTAGTCAAGATTTTACTAAATTGAAATATAGTGATACATCAACTCTAATAATCTGGAGGGGTCAATTCCATCTTGATCCACACACAGACTTCGTAAGTACTTGACTGTACCTAGTAGCCTTCCATTACTACATTAGAAATTCAGATAGTCCAGTACCAAAGCACAGTAAGTTGCTTGCAAGTCACTATGGTGATCTGAGGTCTGAAGGACACTTATACCCATATGCTTTGTGAGTAGCTCTTGACAGTAGAACACTCAGGAGGTGAGTTACTTGTTCAGTAAAAATGTACTCTTACATCTCACCTATATGCCATACCACTGTCACCACACTCTTTGGTTAAGAGGACAATCGATCCATATGACACACAATAACCTCCACTCGATAAATGTCATCGTCCTGTAATGACATATCATTTAGTTATGAATATAGTTCTAAGGACTTCATCACAGCACAAGAGTTTAAGAAAGATATAACTTTGTGATGAAAAATATCAGAATAATTTTTATTCATTAATCAATAATTTTTATACAAAGATGAACTCAATCATCATATGATTAATTTTAGGATGCAATTCTCAACAACTCTCACTTGGACTAAAGTTAGTCGGGCCAGTATCTTATATTCACTTCCATTTTAAGTCATCAAACTCTTTGATCCCGGGAGCTTTAGTGAAGGGGTCAGCTAGGTTCTCCTTTCCATTGATCTTCTAAAGTTCAACATCACCTCGATTCACGATCTCTCATACTAGGTGATAGTACTGCAGAATATGCTTGGTGCGATGGTGCAACTTTGATTCTTTTTCCTGAGCTATGGCACTAGAGTTATCACAGTACAGCAGGATAGGGCCATCAACAAAAGGTATAACTCATAGCTCGATGATGAATTTTCATAGCCACATCGTCTCTTTTGCAGCATCCGATGCAGCATTGTATTCCGCTTCACATACAGAATCAGCCATAGTATGTTGCTTGAAACTCTTCCAGCAAATAGATCCTCCATTCAAGGTAAACACATAGCTCGACACGCTTCTACTATCATCATAATCTGACTGAAAACTGAAATCAGTATATCCCACAAGTTTTAGGTCATTGTCTCCATAGATAAGTCATTAGTTTTTAGTGTTTCTCAAATACTTAAGAATTGCTTTCGTAATTTTTCAATGCTTCTCACCCGGATTAGACTGGTACCTACTCACTATCCCTAGTGAATAGGCCACATCCGACCTCGTACACATCATAGCATATATGATAGATCCCACTACTGAAGCATATGGTATTCTACTCATATGCTCTCACTCCTCAAGAGTTGTCAGACAATCCTTCTTAAAAAGAATAATTTCATTGCCTATCAAAAGATAACCTCTCTTGAAATTATCCATGTTGAACCACTTCAATAAGATATCGATGTATGTGGATTGGGACAATCCAAGCAACCTTGTAGATCTATCTCTATAGATCTTCATCTCTAGGATGTAGGATACTTCTCCTAAGTCCTTAATGAAGAACTATGATGATAACCACAGCTTCACACTCCGCAAAGCTGGGATGTCATTTCCTAGTAATAGTATATCATCCATATACAGTACAAGGAAGATGATAACAAAATTATTAGCTCACTTGTAGATGCAAGGCTCTTCTCCATTCCTAACAAAGCCATACATTTTGATCATCCTATCAAAATGTATGTCCCAACTTCTAGATGCCTGCATAAGTCCATAAATAGACCTATTCAGCTTACACAATTTTGACTTATCTGTAGATGTGAACCCTTTAGGTTGTATCATATACATCTTTTCTTCTAGCTCTCCATTAAGGAAAATGATTTTGACATCCATTTGCTAGATCTCATAATCTAAGTGTGCATTGCCACAGGAGAGAATGTCTCATAATAGTCAATACCATAATACTGACGGTAACCCTTGGCAACTAGTGGGTTTTATAGGTCTCTACCTTCCCATCCGCTTATCTTTTCCTCTTGAAAATCTATTTACACCCTATGGGCTTTATCCCTTCGGGCAGATCAACTAGTATCCATACACCATTGAACTCTATGGACTCCATCTCAGATTTCATAGCCTCAAACGATCTCTGGGAGTTGGACCTTTGCATGGCTTCTATATAGGTGATTGGATCCTCATCATTCTCATCAAGTTCAACGGGATCACCATCCTAGACCAAGAAATTATAGTATCTATCCGACTGATGTGGTACTCTATCGGATCTTCTTAATGGTGCTTCTACTGGCTCCAGATTCAATTCTCCAATCAAATCCAATTCTGTGTGTCGGTCTTTCCACCTTACGAACTTCATCCAATTCAATTTTACAGGCATTAGCTCCTTCACTAAGGAACTTCTTTTCCAAAAAGATTGTCCTGCTACTGACAAATACATTTTGCTCTACAATGAGGTAGAAGTTGTATCCTTTAATTTTTTTTGGGTACCCTATGAACAAGCATTTATCAGATTTAGGTCTAATCTTATCTGTTTTTAAATGCTTGATATAAGCTGAACACCCTTAGACCCTAAGGTGTGAGAGCACCGGCTTACATCCAGTCCATATCTTATATGGAGTTTTATCGACAGACTTGCTTGGCACCTTATTCAAAATATAGCAGATAGTTTCTAAAGCATATCCCCAAAAGGAGATTGGCAGACTCATAAAGCCCATCATGGATTGGACCATGTCTAATAAGGTTCGATTCTTCTTCTCAGACATCCCATTATATTGTGGTGTTTCAGGAGGGATCTATTGTGAGAGAATTCCATTCTCTTCTAGATATGTCAATAATTCACTGGTGAGGTATTCACCATCTCGATTTGACCGAAGGGTCTTAATACTCTTTTCAGTCTATTTTTTTACTTCAGCATGGAATCGTTTGAACATTTCAAATGATTCTAACTTACGCTTCACAAGACAGACATGCTCATACCTCGATAGGTCATCTATAAATATAATGAAGTGATAGTATCCTCCTCTGGCACTTAAGTTCATAGGTTCGCATATATCAGTCTGTATTTGACCTAGGACATCATTGGCTCTTTCACCTTTTTCCTTAAAAGGTGACTTAGTCATCTTACCAAGTAGACAGGATTCGTAGGTAGGTAATAATTCACAATCATCTATTTCAAGGATACATTTTTTGATCAATCTGTCAATCCTACTCTTGTTCACATGATCAAGCCTAGAATGCCAAAGATAGAATTCACTGACATTATCTAACTAAGGGCATTTGCTGGCTGTGTACATTATACTAACAGGCCGTGATATTATGTATATACTATGTTTTAATTATCCACGCATAATTGCAGTATCATTCATAATGATATCACAAAAATCATCCTTCATTATAAACTTAAAATCAAGTTTGGCCAAAAGGCCTACAAAGATGATATTCATCAGAAAGGAGAGACAATAATGACAATCATTTAACATGACACTACTAGACTTGAAGACAAGCTGTAAAGTTTTCAAGGTCAGAATTGAAACAAGACTTCCATCTCCAATGTTAAAGAATCGCTCGTCTTCTTTAAACTTTCTACTTACTTGCTCAAAGAATTATGCCCTACAAGCCAATCGCATATGGAATGTGATATGGTGTTTATTGTAATTTATCTTCCAAACTCATGTAATTGATATTAATATTATTAATAAAACTAGCATTTTTGATTCATTATATGTTGCATCTTATTAATTTTAAGATTATAATGAATCTCATAGGTCTGGACAATAGTTTTAGGGCCGTGATGAGATCACGCCGCCAGTGAGACCTAAAGCCTTGATAGTCCTGATCTAAAATATTCTTAGTCGTTGGTACGTCGAGTCGGAGATCAATGATATCGATAAGACTGGCATGTCCTATGTATGCTCAGAAATGAGGATGGTTGATCTCTCAACCACTTGTATGGTGACACTAATACAAGGATATGGGTCTTTATTAGAGAATGAGTTCACTGAATTGACCTACGAGAGAATAATCAGATGGAGTCTTATTTACATGTCAACTGATAATTCTCTAGTGGAAGTTGTGTAAGTGATCCTTTGACCTGAAGTCACCATGGTACCTTATGTACATGGATCTATATTTTGGTTCACTACCTAACTTGGTTCTCTGATCCTTGTGTGGGATGTTTTGGATATGGTGAAGTGTGCATGGAGGTTGTGAATGATCAATAAGGGATCAGCCACTCCTAATAAGGAGAGCGAACATCCCATGTGATCTCATAGGACGGTAATTCTGGAAGCCTTTGGCCAAAGCAGGGTGATAATTAGAAAAGAATTTCTAATGTATCATCAATTAAATGATTACCTTCAAATTGAGATACATAAAGATAAGTGATTGGGTTTGACATATTTCTATACCCACAACTCATCTGAAATATTGTTTGACTAAAGGATTGAATTACATGGGAACTTGCCACTGAAGGATATTTTGATAATTTTTTATCAAAATTTTAAATTTTTTAGATAGTTATGACATATTGCTAAATATAAATCTTGACTTGTGGGCTTGATAAAAATTAAAAAAATTTGATTCTGAAATCAATTTGGAAGAGTCCAAGTTGATTGGGACTCTTCGGGTGATCTAATCTCATCGGATTAGGGTTAAGTCGAAAGTTCGGATTCACTGCTGGCTAGATTTGGAACCCAATGAGTCATACACTTTGGGATTTGATCTTGTTCTAATTTAATTAAAATTTAATATAAATTTTATGGGTTAATTTGATATACTAGCACATTGTATTAACCCAAGTTCCCAAATTGGTTTGGTTCAAAGTATTTAAGCTAACCTGGACCAGTTGGCTTTGACCTAATGGGATTGGGTTAATTTCTACTGGATCCTTATCCAACTTAGACCAGTTTCAAGTGAAGAAGGACTCCTCCATGTTCACCAAAAGTCACACAAAAATATTATTGCCGCCCACCTCAAATCAGCATGAGAAATAAAGAGTCCTTCTTAAAGAAGGCTCTTTATTAAACTCATTGCCTTAGAAGATAAATAAAAAATCTTATATTTTGATACCAAAAATTAATAGAATTTTTATGATACATAGAGAAGGAAGATTCCTTCTACTCCAAGTATCTGAATTGCCAAAAAATTCACTCAGCACATGGGAAGTTGGAGCTCTAAAAGTTGGCACCCCTTCATCCCATGTAACGTCCCTTGGTCCTCTATTTATAGGGGATGCCTCAGATGGCTTTTGGTTGAGATTTTTGGGTGAGCCAAAGAGAAAGGATGTGGAAATCATAAGAAAAAATTTAAAAAAAATTTAAGAAAAAAAAGAGAAGAATTTGACGGGTAAAAGTTGCTACAAGGGTGGTAAGATTTTTAGTAAATATTGCTGGATTGCCCTAGGATTTAGTTTTCTCATATGTTAAAGTCAAAAATTAAATCCTAGATTATGTGACATCTGAAGAGTGTCTTCTTGATGTCATTTTAGTAGAAAGATCAAAAGTAAATAGACTTTGGTGCGATCGTGACACAAGTTTGAAGCTGGTAGTGTTCTTGAGAAGACAAGGTTGCGGCTGCGCACTGATTGGGAAGGACCTTAGCCAACTTCTGTGTGGATCACCATTAGAGGACTTCTACCTTGGGATCTTGTGGAGAACATCAATATGCCACTTTTTTATTTTAGTTAAAGTATAATATTCTATCTCTTTGTATGCTTGAATTTGCTTTGATCATGTTCGGCAAGGTGATTCTAAGGTTTTAGGTTTGGCTCAATAGTTTTATTTGATAAAGCTATTGATTTAAGTATTTTAAAAAATTTTAAAAATTATTTTTCACTACATGACTGGAATCCAATAGTGGTATCAGAGTCACCCTTGTCTGATTGGATCAAACAAGTGCAATATAGTAGCTTAGAATTGTTCTTGTACATATCCTACCAAAAATGTAGCATTGCTTTTGCATCGATTCTTCAAACTCAAAAAAATATTTTTAACTTTTTATGAATTATGATTCTAAATTTTAATTATGAAATTATAAATTTATGATAATTTAAAATTTTATTATCATGATTGCATGATGATTAAATCGATATATAGCTAATAAGGGTGTTATGCATGCCTAATTAGATTAGAGTATGTTATATTATATGAATTTGTTAGTCATATGTTATGACTTTGATTACACCATTATATATTTTTGGTATAATAATGTGATTGCTATTTTGAATAGTAGAACCATATAAATTTACATAATTTGTAGTGTATATTTTATGTGCTTATATAGTTAGGATGTGTCGAGACCAGTTTAAAGTCTCTCGTAAAATTATATTAAGTTGTAATATCAGGATTCACTTTTAAATCAAAAGTCAAATTCTTAAGATCAATTTATTGTGATCCAGGTGGTGTGCCCAAGGCCCAGGGGACCAAGGCTAAGGCCAAGGTCCATCATTCATGAGGGCTTCATGGAGGCTCTAGGGCTAGTTGGGCCCTAGGTTGAAAGGCTATGGGCCTTTCGGGTTCTTGAGGTCTAGGTTATGTGGGCCTCAAGGGACCAACTCTTTATGGGCCAGATCTGGGCCCAGGATGGGTGAGATTAGGTCGAGTCATGGGTGTACATGGGCTTGGGTTAACCTAATCTCCCATAGAGTTGGTCAAGGGAGTTTTGGGTTTGGGTCATTTGACCCTGTGTTTATATATCATGTACTGTATAGGTTTGATTAAGCCAAGGAATACAGATACTCTTTCTCTCAAGTCTCTCTCTCTCTTCTCCCTCTCTCTCCAGCCATTCTCCATGCCCCAGGAGCAAGAAACCCTAGGGTTTCTTGCCGCCAGGTCCCAAAAAGAAAAGAAAAGCAGGGGAGGCGCTAGCCCCTCCCCCTTTGTGCCGCCAGCCATTTCTTCTCTCCCTCTCTTGGAGCCACCCAAACATCAGGTCCAAGATCTAGAATCTCTTAAGAAGAGGTTGGTACAAGTTTCTCTCAAATCTGGAGTTGATCTGAGATCGTTTGAGGCACGGGTGAGATCTCCATCAACAGATCTACAGAAAGGCTGCAGCAGGACAGATCTGCAAGATCTATCTCCATCTACCTTCTTCCTTATCTAGAATACCCTGATTCAAGATTTATGAATTGGAAGGACTCGATCCAGGCCTGATCTGGTTGGGTACCAGATCTTGGATTTTTTAGAGATGATTTCAGAGGCGTTCTTCATCTGGAACGAAAGGCTGATGAAAAAGACAACAACCAGGCGATTTTGTCAAGGGCCTTCGATCGAGTCCAGAAGTCTCCAGATTTGTTCGTTGCTGGTTCTGCTACACCCAAGGTCCATGGGAGGAGCAGGGATCATGCTCCAATAGTTGGTATCAGAGCCACGGTGGTGAGGAAGCGGTTCCAAGTGCGAGAAGTTGAAGATCCCAAGTGCTGAAAATTTTCAGCAAGGTACCATCAAGGTATATTCTACACTTCTTGATTTTATATTGCTTGTTTGGCTTGGATCTAGTCATGGGAAGCAATATGAAAGTCGATGTTGAGAAGTTTGATGGTAAGAGAAATTTTTCCATGTGAAAAATCTGGGTGGAGGATCTTTTGGTACAAGCAGATCTGGATTAGGCTTTGGATGAGAAGCCTGAGGGAATGACAGATAGACAGTGGGCATCGTTGGAGAAGAAAGCATGCTCGGTGATTAGAGGATATTTGGTGGATGTGGCGATATATTCGGTGCCGGAAGAAAAGACCCCGAAGGGCCTTTGGTCGAAGTTGCACACCATGTATATGGGGAAGAATATGTGCAACAAGCTAATGCTGAAGAAGAGGTTGTACAATCTTCGGATGTAGGAGGGATCTGATATGATTGGCCACATTCAGAGGTTCGACCAGTTGTGCACGGAGTTGATGAATATCGGGGTGAAGCTAGATGAGGAGGACAAGTCCCTGTTGCTTTTGTGTTCGCCACCAAGATCATATGACTCTTTGGTGACTACACTGCTCTACGGCAAGGAGACTCTGGAATATGAGGACATAGTCTCGATGCTGAGGTCTAATGAGCAAAGGGAAAAGTTGACCAGAGATCGGGCTCCCCAGGAGGGTTTGGCAGTAGGGGAGAGGACAGGTAGAGGCAGAGGCAAAAGCAATCCAGGGGGCGGTCCAAGTTCAGGAAGGGAAAGAAAGAGATGAAATGCTTCAAGTGCAATGAGTTCGGGCACTTCAAGCGAGAATGTCCACTATGGAAGAGCAAGAAGGGAGAAAGAAGTGGCTTAGAATCAGTGAGTGCAATTGCTAGGCAGCAGGTGGAGGACGATCTACTTGTGGTATCAGATGGTCACAGGCATTACACAGAGGAGTGGACACTAGACTCTGCATACTCACATCACTACACACCACACAGGTCTTGGTTTGCGACATACACCAAGACAGATGAGGGATCAGTGACTCTAGGCGACAATCATCCTTGCAAGGTGGTTGGGATAGGGACAGTCAGGGTGAGGATGTTTATGGGATTGTGAGGACATTGACAAATGTAAAGCACATCCCGGAGCTGCAAAAGAATCTGGTGTCACTAGGCTACTTGGAGCGCAGTGGATACAGCTTCAGCAGTAGGGCTAAAAGCGGAGTACTGAACATCTCCAATGGAGCTATGGTAGTGATGAGAGGTAGGAGGTTGGACAATAACCTCTATCGCATGGAGGGATCTGTGGTGACCGGAGAGTCTGATGCAGCAGCTGCAGCACAGGACCAGCAGGGGGCTTACAGGATGTGGCACTACCGCCTAGGCCACATGGGTGACAAGGGGCTGAGGGAGTTGAGCAGGAGAGGACTCATCTCTGATCTGGAGGATGGTGCTACAGGGGAGATCTGTGAGCCTTGTCAGATGGGAAAGCAGAGGAGAGTTCAGTTCAACATCAGTACAGCCCGCAGTGCAGCCCCTCTGAAGTTAGTACACATGGATGTGTGGGGACCAGCCCCAGTTTCAGCTAGGAATGGGGCCAGATACTTCATGACCTTGATTGATGATTTCTCAAGGAAACTCTAGATTTACTTCATAAGAGAGAAGTCTGAGGTCTTCACCAAGTTCAAGATCTGGAGAGCTGAGGTGGAGAAGGAGCAGGGGAGGAGCGTGAAGTGTCTGAGGTCAGACAATGGCGGGGAGTACACCAGCAGAGAGTTCAGGACTACTGTGAGGAGTGTGGGATCAGGAGACACTTCTCAGTTAAGGGGACTCCATAGCAGAATGGGGTGGTCGAGAGGATGAACAGAATACTTCTGGAAAAGGCACGATGCATGAGGCTGTAGGTAGGGCTTCCAAAGGAGTTCTGGGTTGACATAGTTGACGCAGTGGGTTACTTGGTCAATCGGTCACTTCACACCAGGTTGGATGGCAAGCTTCCAGAGGAGGTGTGGTCTGGAGGACAGTTGGGCTGGGCCATCTACGAGTATTTGGGTGCACGGCCTATGTGCACATTGGAGCTGGTGAGCAGAGCAAGCCAGACTCCAGATCACGCAAGATGGTGTTTCTAGGCTATCCACGAGGAGTTAAGGGATACAGGCTGTGGGATCCCTTGAAAAAGAAGGTCATCATTAGTCGGGATGTGACTTATGATGAGGAGTCAGTCCTACAGAGGCGAGCAGGCATGGAAGAGCAGCAGGAGCAGGAGGAGGTCCAGCAGGGTGCTGCTGGATAGCTTACCTCTTTGATTTTGCCTCTTGCAGGTACTACGGGAGGACATGACATTCAGGTGGAGAACCTACCTAAGGTGTCTTCACAGGTGGAGAGGACTCGGATGGATGATCGAGGCGGAGAGGTCCAGCAGGAGCGAGCTGGATCGAGGACTGATATCGATGTTGCCCTACACAAGCCCAAGAGGACCATCAGGCAACCGGACCGATATGGCTTCGAGGAGATACTGTCATATACCCTGATGACAGTGAATGGAGACCCATATACATATCAGGAGGCTATTGAGAGCCAGGACAGAGAGCGGTGGGTCCAGGCGATGTCCGAAGAGATGCAGTCTCTCTACCAGAACCAGACGTGGCGATTGGTGCAGTTGTCATAGGGGAAGAGGCCCATTGGCTGCAAATGGGTCTACAGTCGCAAGAAAGTGCCTTCAGAGCAGGGAGGTATCAGATTCAAGGTGAGGTTAGTGGCCAAGGGATACTCCCAAAAGGAAGGCATCGACTTCAGTGAGGTCTTCTCTCCGGTCGTTAGATATACTTCCATCAGAGTGTTGCTGAGCATTGTAGCAGCTCAGGATTTAGAGCTGGAGCAGATGGATGTCAAGACGGCATTCCTCCATGGGCATTTGGAGGAGAGGATTTACATGGAGCAGCCATCCGATTTCAGGGATCCAAGATCAGAGGGAAATGTTTGTTTATTGCAGAAGTCGCTGTACGGGCTGAAGCAGTCGCCGAGGCAATGGTACAAGCGGTTCGACTCCTATGTGCACAGCATTGGACTTTCCAGGTGCGAGTTTGATCCCTGTGTTTATGTTCAGTCTCTTGAGGATGGTTCTAGGGTGTTCCTACTCTTGTATGTGGATGATATGCTTATAGCATGCAAGAGTAGGAAGGTTGTGCAGGATCTAAAGGCATCCTTATCTCGGGAGTTTGAGATGAAGGATTTGGGCCCTGCAAGGAAGATCCTAGGCATGGAGATTTTCAGAGACCGAGCACGAAGGGTGCTGCATCTATCTCAGGGGGGCTACATACAGAAGGTCTTAGAGAGGTTCGGGATGAAGGGAGCAAAGCCGGTGGAGCTGCCACTTGCCGGTCACTTCAGACTCTCGAAGACCATGGCACCACAGACTGAGGTGGAGGCTCAGGAGATGGAGAAGGTTCCTTATGCTTCAGGAGTTGGGAGCTTAATGTATGCGATGGTCTATTGTAGGTCAGACATCGCTCATGCAGTGAATCAGGTTAGCAGGTTCATGGCGCAGCCTGACAGGGAGCACTGGAGAGCTCTGAAGTGGATATTCAGATACCTGGCAGGTTCAGTTAGAGTTGGCATCTACTACAGACAGTGAGGAGGTGCAGTCGAACACTCTGACATGTCCAAGGAGGCTTAGGGGCTGATTGGCGGTTATGTAGATGCAGACTTCGATGGAGATGTGGATACCCGGAGGTCTACGACAGGCTTCATCTTTAGCCTGTATGGAGGTCCTATTTCTTGGAGATCGAGTCTGCAGCCTATCACGGCCCTATCCACTATAGAGGTGGAGTACATCGGGCAGACAAAAGTAGCTAAGGAGGCAATTTGGCTGAAGGATTTATTGACGAAGATGGGACTTACTCAGGAGGCCATTAGAGTGCACTTCTATTAGCACAGAACTCAGTCTATCATGCAAAGACAAAGCACATCGACATTCGGTATCATCGGATCAGAGAGCTTATGGAGGATGGCGAGGTGGAGTTGGTAAAGGTACACACCAAGGAGAAACCAGCTGATGTACTTACGAAGGTACTTCCACGGAATAGCTTTCAGAGATGTATTGAGCTGATGCGGCTGATGGATAGAGTAGAGCTGGTTGAGGCCTTGGGACACTAAGGTGGAGATTGTTGTGATCCAGGTGGTGTGCCCAAGGCCCAGGAGACCAAGGCTAAGCCAAGGTCCATCATTCATGAGGACTTCATGGAGGCTCTAGGGCTAGTTGGGCCCTAGGTTGAAAGGCTGTGGGCCTTTCGGGTTCTTGAGGTCTATGTTATGTGGGCCTCAAAGGACCAACTCTTTATGGGCCAGGTCTGGGCCCAGGATGGGTGAGATTAGGTCGAGTCATGGGTGTACATGGGCTTGGGTTAACCTAATCTCCCATAGAGTTGGTCAAGGGAGTTTTGGGTCATTTGACCCTGTGTTTATATATGCATGTACTGTATAGGTTTGATTAAGTCAAGGAATACAGATACTCTTTCTCCAAGTCTCTCTCTCTCTTCTCCCTCTCTCTCCAGCCATTCTCCATGCCCCAGGAGCAAGAAACCCTAGGGTTTCTTGCCACCAGGTCCCAAAAAGGAAAGAAAAGCAGGGGAGGCGCTAGCCCCTCCCCCTTTGTGCCGCCAGCCATTTCTTCTCTCCCTCTCTTGCAGCCATCCAAACATCAGATCCAGGACCTGAATCTCTTGAGAAGAAGTTGGTACAAGTTTCTTTCAGATCTGGAGTTGATCTGAGGTCGTTTGAGGTGCGGGTGAGATCTCCATCAACAGATCTACAGGAAAGACTGTAGCAGGACAGATCTGCAAGGTCTGTCTCCATCTACCGTCTTCCCTATCTAGAATGCCCGATTCAAAATTTATGAATTGAAAGACCTCGGTCCAGGCCTGATCTGGTTGGGTACCAGATCTTGGATTTTTTAAAGGTGATTTCAGAGGCGTTCTTCATCTGGAACGAAAGGCTGATGAAGAAGATAGCAACCAGGCTGATTTCGTCAAGGGCCTTCGATCGAGTCCAGAAGTCTTCAGATTTGTTCATTGCTGGTTCTGCTGCACCCAAGGTCCGTGGGAGGAGCAGGGATCATGCTCCAACATAATTGGTGTCAAAAAAAAGTGTGAAACATATTTTTTTAATTAGGTCCATATGCTAGCCTGGCCAACTCTGTTGGTGTCTAGAAAAGCTACAGGGAGCCTCCCACCTACTTACCTGGCCAATTTGGTCTTCTTGAATTTCAGACTTAGATTGATTAGTGATGTAGACACTACAAGGACCTTCCTTCAAACTTGGTTGATAGAGTATGTCAAGATCTTAGTGAGCTTGTTATGCTATCCACAAGGCTTACTATAGAAATTGACATAATGTTGATTAAGTACATATTGATGCTTATGGCATATTTGAATAGTGTTGCTTTGTTATGCTATCCATAAGGATAGCATTATTTAAGTATGGCTATATGGGATTGAAGAGTCAACTTAACTAGAATACTATAGTTTGTTGTGCTATCCACAAGACTATATATGATCTAAAGGCCAAAATGAAAGATGTTAAGAATTGTAAAGGTATAATTGATAAAGAGTTATCTATTTTTGTTCTCATGAATACTTGTTGTGCTATCCACAAGGTGTTTGTGAGAAATAGGGATCTCAACCCCACTAAGAAACATTAGTATGTTTCTCGATTTTATATTTAAGGGCTATGAAGTTGATAAAATAGTGGGAGACATAATTAGATAAAAGTGCTAGTCTAGTTGTGAATGTCTTCATGAGTTGTCCACTTATATTATGTTTTTGTCATTATAAATTAACTACACTTATGGCATCCTCACTGTCCCTTAGAGGTATCCTAGATACTAACAAATTGATCGGACCCAACTATGTCGACTGGTTAAAGAACTTGAGAATTATTCTCACCCACGAGAAAGTCTCCTACATTCTGGATACACCTGCTTCAGATTTTCTTGGAGAAAATACTTTCGAGAAGGAAAGGACCACATACAAGATGTGAAAAGATGACAGTGTGACTGTCAGATGTATCATGCTTGCCTCCATGAGCAATGAGCTCCAGACGCAGCATGAGAACATGGACGTTCCCTCTATTCTCCTTAATCTTAAGGAGTTATATGGGGAGCAAAGTCGAATTGCTCGATATGAGATATCGAAGCAGTTGTTTCGTGCCCGTATGACTGAAGGCTCTTCCATGCAAACGTATGTCCTAAAGATGATTGATTTGATCACTCATCTGGGATAGCTGGATTTTATCATGGATGGTGAACTGAGCCAGAATTTGATCCTGTAGTCTCTTCCTGACTCTTTTTCTCTGTTTGTTATTAATCATCATATGAACAAACTAAACATCAGCTTACTTGAGCTGCTGAATATGTTAAAAATAGTAGAGAGCCATTTCAAGGGTGAAAAGGCTCAGGTTCTTCATGTTGATAAGATCAGCAAGAAAAAAGCGAAGAAGGATTCTAAGAAAAAGCTGAACCCTAGACATCTCCAAGAAGAAGGCGAAGAAGATCTCTGCCAAAGGTACTTGTTATCACTGTGGCAAGGAGGGCCACTAGAAGAGAAATTGTAAGGAGTACCTTACAACCGTGAAATTAGCAAACATTACTATAAGTTTATATATGATACAAACTAATTTATCATTAAGTACTTCAATGTCAAATTTTTGAGTATTAGATACCGTCTGTGGTTCACACCTTTACAAACCGTTGCAAGATCTATAGGGAATAAGGAATCTGAATAAATGTGACTTCGAGCTGTTCGGCACAAGTGGAGAGTTTATTCAAGCCAAAGCCATAGGAACCAGGATTTTGAAGTTGTCTTCGAAAAAAGTTTTGGAACCAAAGATCTATTATTACATTCCAAATATTTTAGAAATATCATTTCTGTACCATTATTATTGGAATAAGATTTTGAAATAATTGTAAAGAACAATGGTTGTTCTATATATTTTTATACTGAATATTATGGAAGTACTTTTATTGATAATGATCTTATGTTTCTTTCACTTAATGATAATATGCTTCATGTTGATAATATGAAGAAAAAAAAGAGAGAGGATATGAATGTCACATATCTCTGGCGCTGCTGACTTGGCCATATAAATGAGTTAAGGATTAATAGGTTATATAAAGATAATTTTTTTGATTTTTATAATTATAAATCATATAGAACTTATGAATCTTATCTCATAAAAAAATGACCAAGACTCTATTTATAGACATGAAGATCAGACGAGTGACATTTTGGACCCTGTACATACTAATTGTGTGGTCCAATATTGATTCAAGCCAGAGGTGGATACTCTTACTTTATCATACTTACTGATGATATGTCTAGGTTTGGATATATGTATTTAATAAAATAAAAATCTGAAGCCTTTGACAAATTTAAAGAGTATCAAAGAATGGTCAAAAAATAAACTAGTAAAAGTATTAAAGCTCTTCGATCGGATCGAGGATGAGAATACTTATCTAGTGAGTTCTCGATTATTTGAAACAAAATGGTATACTCTCTCAATGGATACCTCCTTATACTCCACAATTAAATAAAATTACAGAAAGGAGGAATCGTACCTTATTAGATATGGTGTAGTCTATGATGTGTTTCATGGATCCTCCATTATCCTTTTAAGGATATGCCCTCAAAGCTGTAGCATATATTTTAAATAAAATACCTTTGAAATCTATTTCTAGCACTCCATATAAAATATGAAAAGAAAAAAGATCCAATCTTAAGCATCTTAAGATTTGGGGCTGCCCAGCTTATATGAAAAATATTAATGGATATAAGCTGGATGCTAGATCAGAAAAATATAGATTTATAGGTTATCCCAAGGAGAGTATAGGATACTACTTCTATAATCCTACTCAACAAATGGTGTTTGTTGGTAGGCATACTATTTTCTTAAAGAAAGAGTTTATCCAAGAAAGAGGTAGTAGGAGGTCTGTTAAACTTGAAGAAGTTCAAAATTTACAATCCATCCAGGATTCACCAGATGGTTTTCAACCAGATGTGCCTATTATTGAGGCACAGCCACTACACACACCTCCTCTCCGAAGGTCGAGTAGAGTACATAATGTACCACTCAGGTATGGGTTTGTCATTGAGAATGACAACACAATCCACATCATTGAGAATGATGAGCCTACGACCTATTCGGAAGCTGTTCATGAGTAGTGACTCTGATAAGTGGCTCAATACTATGAAATCCGAAATATACTCTATGTATGCCAACCAAGTTTGGACGATGGTTGATGCGCCTGAGGGTGTGACCTAATAGGCTGCAAATGGGTCTTCAAAAAGAAGATTGAAGTAGATAGTTAGGTAGAGACCTATAAGCCAGGCTTGTGGCAAAAGGTTTCAGATAAAAATAAGGTGTTGAATATGAAGAAACTTTTTCGTCAGTAGCCATGCTCAAGTCTATTCAGATAATGCTTGCTATTGCAGCATACCATGACTATGAGATCTGACAGATAGATGTCAAGACTACCTTCCTCAATGAAAATCTTAAAGAAGAAGTCTATATGACTCAGCCAGAGGATTTGCTCAAGTGGGAGAGCAAATCAAGTATGCAAGCTGAATAGATCCATATATGGATTAAAGAAGCATCGAGGAGTTGGAACATCCATTTTGATGAGACAGTCAAATTGTTTGGCTTCATCAAAAATATGGATGAACCTTGTGTGTACAAAAGTAGTGGGAGTGCTATTATCTTTTTGGTCTTGTATGTGGATGACATATTGCTCATTGAGAATGATATCCCGATGTTGCAATCGGTCAAGACTTGGCTATCACAAAAGTTTTCCATGAAAGACTTAGGTGAAGCATCCTATATACTTAGTATAAAGATCTATAGGGATAGATCGAAAAGGATGCTAGGCTTGTCCCAGTCTAGGTACATTGACTTTGTGTTGAAGAGGTTCAACATGGAGGAAAGTGAAAGAGGTTACTTGCCTATAGGTCATGGCATACAACTCTCTAAGAAGATGTCTCTTAATACACCTAAAGAGAGAAATAGAATGAGTTCTATTTCTTATGCTTCGGCAGTAGAATCAATAATGTATGCTATGTTATGTACCTGACCTGATGTGGCTTATGCCTTGGGCATTGTAAGTAGATTTCAGGCTCCTGGGAAGGATCATTAGAAAGCTGTGGAAAACATACTCAAGTATTTGAGAAGAACTAGAGATATTTTTCTAATATATGGTGGATCTTATTTAAAACTGGAAGGTTATACCGATTCTAGTTTTTAATCTAATCTGGATGATAGCAAATCGATATCTAGATATGTGTTCACCTTGTATGGTGGTGCAGTAAGTTGAAAAAGTTTCAAACAGTAAACTGTTGCTGACTCGGTCAATGAGATTAAGTATATTACTGCAAGTGAGACTGCTAAAGAGGCCATCTAGATGAAAAAATCCATCATAGAGTTGGATGTGGTTCCAGAGATTGAACAACCAGTGTCTCTTTATTGTGGTAATACTGGGATAGTTGCTCAAGCCAAAGAACCAAGGTCTCATCATAAATCCAAGCATATCCTAAGATGGTTCCTGTTGAGAATAGTGTCCCAAAGCCAATCATCAGCCTGTTGACGGTTGTGCTCATTTTTTGTATATGTACATGAATTATGAATTAATAAAAATTATTTTGATATTTTTCATCACAAAATATTTCATCTTCTAATGAACTCCTATGTTGTGGTGAAGTCCTTAGGACTATTTAGACTCGACAAAGGAGGATTTGTCGTTTAGTCCTTAAATCTGTTCGTGACCAAATGATACGTTGTTACCAAGGACAACAACGTTTATCAAGCATAGGTCATTGTGTGCCATATAGGTTGGTTGTCCTCTTAACCAATGAGTGTGGAGACACTGGTATGGCATACAAATGAGATGTAAGGGTACATCTGCACTGAACGTGATAGACTCCGGAGCTATTTCTGCTATCAAGATTTGCTATCGATGGAATATGGGTATAAATATCCCTCCGACCTGAGACCGTCATGGTGACTTGCAAGCAACTCACTACACTTAGGCACTGGACTACCTGAATTTTTAATTCAGTGACGGAAGGCTGCTGGGTGTAGTCAAGTACTTGACTTGTCGGTGCGTATGTCAAGATGGGATTGACCACTCCAGTTTAGGAGCTGTGTACAGTCATGTTTTAATTTAGCAAAATCTTGGCCAGGGTAGTCCTTGTGAGGAGTCACAGGACTGTTTGAGTTGAGCACAATTCGGATGATCTGATCAGGGTAGACAGTTTAACCCTGAGTCATCCTAAACACAGGGGTCAAAAGGATGAATTATACAGTAACCATATTCATGTAGGTTCTGAGTGTTGCGATTGCAACTCTTCGACCTATCCGGATGTCGGGTACCATTGCTAGATGGCCACTTCGATTAGTACAGAAATTGGTTCCTGTGCTACCGGCTTAGGTTCGAACCTACGGAGTCACATACATTAGAGGTTCTTATCTGATCTGATGGCTGATGTAGAATCCTACATGTTTGAGACTAAGTGATCGAGAATCAGGATTCTTTGATCATGAGTTCCACACATTATGGATACTGGGGTCAAGAGTTCCACTGGTTGAGACTTTTCGATCAGGGTTACATATCGGTGAATTCTAATGCCTGATTGCCCATCGGATTTGGACTCAATATTTATGAGAGGTTTAATTAGTGATTTGATCGCTAATTAACTCAATTTGATTGAGTAATTATTTTTGGATCAAGTCTAATTGAATTGGATTCAGTTGGGTTTGACCCGATTAGGTTAAGAGTTGACCTAATTGTCGAGATGGTTTGGTCTCTGATTTGATCAGAGGTTGGGCTTAATCAATTCCTAATTTGATTAGGATTTTATTAAGTATAATTAAGCCTAATTTAGTTGGATTTAAATTAGTCTAATTGGACCTAACTTATTTGGTTCAATTTGGTTGGTTTAAATAATTAAACCACCTTGACCCAATCTCCATGCACAACCTCACTTCCATTGCACCCATTTGAATTCATGAGAAGAACTTCTCATGAATTATTTCCTCATGCCAAGCCCTCTCCACGCCCCATTTTAATGTGCCAAATGAATGGATAAGGATGATTGGTTGGCCATTCAAATTCAAAATAAAGTTTGAATTTGAATGGGCAATCAATCTTTGCACCTTATCCCTTTTTCTTACGCCCCATTTATTACATGAAAAAAGATTTCTCATGAAATCACTCCATGCACAATTTAAGCCATGCCTCATGCTTTTAGTGGATAAGGGATGAGTTAGTGTCCATTTGAATTCAAAATTTGATTTGAATTCAAATGTGCAATTACTCATCTTTATCTTTTCTTTTGGATAAGACGTTTGACGTTGTTATAAAAGGAGGAGAAGAGTGGGGCGTGCAAGAAGAAGATTTTTGGAAAAAAATTTTGGGGCGTGAGAAGTCTTGTGCGTGAGAAGGAAGTCCATATCCTTCCAAAAAAAAAGAAAGAAAAGAAAGAAAAGTGGGTGCAAGGTTTCCGGTGAGTTCCCTAGAGTTTTAGCCTGGGGTTCGGAAAGTGAGAAAGTGAGCTACGAGTATTATGAGCCCACAAAATCTCAAGGAGATCAACATCCTCTCAAGCACATCTGTTGATGATCCAGAGCATCCAAAGAATCGACAGACATCAATCGAAGGAGTTCGACCAGCATCGACCGTCAAAAGGGCTCCAACACGAGCTAGCACTCGTGAGGAGTCGATCAGATCAGAAGCTTCGTGTGGATGATCGGCAGAGGCCAGACACACTGTGTGACTACGTCACGATGATCAGACTCTCCGACGGTGATCAGATTGCGCGATCTACTACCCGCACAAAGGTATTGTATTCTGAACACATTACAGTAAAGTGTTTACTGTTCGAATTTGAATTTCAAATTTAAATGCATGCATACTATATATCATATTTAGATCCTAGTATAGGGTAAATTATATTAATTAATTAGATTAATTAATATTTTTTGCTATAAAATCATAATTTTAAAAAAAAATTAAAATTACATTTTACCCCTGCACTGAATTTCTCCAAAAATGGTATCAGAGTGGGTTCTTAGATATGATATATATATATTTGCATGCATAGATTAAGTTGTAATCTAAAAGTTTAAATTTGAAATTTGAAATTTAAAATTTAAATTTGAAATTTGAATTTTGAAAGTTGTTCAAAATTCAAAATTCAAAAATTTAAAATTCAAAATTCAAAATTTAAAAATTTGAAATTCGAAATTCAAAATTCAAAAAATTGAAATTCAAAATTTGAAATTCAAAATTTGGAATTCAAAATTTGAAATTTGAAATTCAAAATTTGAAATTCAAAATTTTAAAATTTGATATTTGAAATTTGTTTGAAATTTAAAATTCAAAATTTAAAATTAAAATTTAAAATTTAAAATTTGAAATTTAAAATTTAAATTTTGAAATTGGTATATTTAGATATACTTGATCCAAGTAGCAAGTAATCGATTTGAGTTGGTTGCCATGGCCATCTGATCATAGGAGAAAAAGTATGGTTTAAAGGCCCTCTCCTCCCATTCGATGGGGTCTCCTATGGCAGTAGGGGTGCCGCTGCAATTATATCCCATGCAGATGAAGTAGTGAAAGGAATTAATTGTAAAGGTTCAATTGTGAAATTTATTATGAATATTTTAGATTAGATCTAAAGGAATATTCATGATTTATTTTGATTGAGTTATTTTCTGTTATATATTAGCAATAGGATTGCTATTTATGAAATGTGCTGATCTATTTGTGAAATAAGTCAATATATTTGGTGAACAAAAAATAAAATCTTTCAAATTTAAAAATTATTTTCAAATGTCAAACCCTGACCCATCAGCCCAAATACTTAATTAAAATAATTAAGTGTTGTCTAGTAGGTCTAGAATTGTGAATTAAGACCTAAGACAATTGCATAAACTTGTAGGTCAATGGGTTAGATAGATTAGGTCTATAATTGGGTTAGACCTAAGGTTAGCTTAAAGAAATAGACTAAATTAGAGTAATTGGTCAAATCTAATCAAAAGTTGAATTAGATTAGGTCAAGGATACTCTAGACTCAACTTCAATAGTTGTAGTTAAATGGGTCTCTGTCTTTAACTAGACCAAGATGGACTTAATTCATGGCTACGCGGTGGAACCCTATTTACTAAGTTGATCAAATTAAAACTAATGAACCGGTTGGTGTCTAAGGTAAGTTTGGCAGTTTGACCAATGATTTTTAAGCGGGAGCTACTTGCAGTGATTCGATCTCTGACGAGTTAATGGCTTATCCCCACCATTGATCTCACTTACCTGGCCAACCTGGTGAATTAGATTTTGATTAGATCACTTGGTGATTAGGACTCACCCATATCATTAGGTAAATCAGTTTGACTGATTTAGGTGCTCCTAATGCCAGCTTTAATTAAATCTTTTTTTTAATCTAACTTGGTGAAGTCAGTGGGAGGATTGAAATTGGCTGTATATTTCTCATCTATCCTTTAATAAAATCCTCAAAAATTATTGGGTCCCTAAAAATGATTAAGTTATATTGATAACTAAGTCATAGCCTCCCATTAAGTAAGTGATAATGAGTCCATTAGTTTAATAATCATTGGAGGCCCAAAGGCCTGGTGCTTATTGACTAATGGAATTATCATTCATAATATGATAATTTAGTTTGAGTCTTTCTGATGGTGGTCAGGTTGGCTGGCCAAAGTCGGGCCTGATCATTTATTGGTCTGATTCATCAAATCAAATCATGTTAATGGTTGGATCTAATCAGATCTTTTCAGTGGAGGCCAAAGCCTACTGATTAGGTTCTGGGGCAAAATCAATTACTAGAAGTTGTTTAGAGAAACAACTGGTTATGAACCTACCCATAGATGCACATGGGTTGACCAACCAAAGTTGGGCTCATGTGTAGTCTGTGTGGATTCTAGTACCCACTAAGGAATTAAAGTAATTCCTCGAATTGGAGGTTGAGGCTACCAGTTCATAAAAATACTGGGAGAAACTTTAGACTAAAGTCTAAGTCTTTAGTTTTTATAATTTATGTACTAATTGAGGTCTGATTTTCCTTTATGCAGCTATGGCCACTATCCTGTCGCTCCGGTCATTATTAGATAATGACAAGCTCATGGGACCTAATTTCGATAGCTAGTATCAAAAATTAAAAATCATCCTTGAGCATGAACGGATCCTTCCTGAGGAGCCAGCCCCAAACGCTCGAGGAACGGTCCGAGACACTTACCAGAAGTGGCTCAACGACCGCACCACCATTCGGTGCATTATGCTGGCGGCAATAAATGATGAGTTCAGCCACAGGTTCAAGAATGCCCAACCACAGGAGATGCTTCAAATGTTGAACGACTCCTTTGGCACGCCTGACGACGTTGAAAGGCAAAAACTAGTTGTGCCATTTTCAATGCTCGGATGAGGGATGGAGCCCAGTCACTGATCATATACTGTACATGATCGAAATGATTGAGCGCCTAAGTAAACTGGGCTTTCCCTTGCACGAGCAGCTTGGTAAGGATGCGATTTTTAATTCATTGCCCAAGTCCTTCCTCCCCTTCCTTACTCATTTTCGGATGACAAAGCCTACAGTGAACTACCACGGCTTGTTGGGGTTGCTGCAGAACTTTGAGAAGGTTCACCAGCTCCATAAGGAGTCGGTGAATGTTGTGGGAGGGTCTTCTTCTGGTCGTCGACCCTTTAAGAAAAGGAAGAACAAGAACAAGAAGAAGAAGAATAAGAAGATGCAGCTGCATGCTGCGACGTCTGCACAGGGTCAGACCAAGAAGCGCAAGCCCGACCAGAGTCAAGCGGAGTGCTTCTTTTGCAAGAAGCAGGGGCACTGGAAGAGGAACTGTCCTCTATACATTGCTTCCTTGGACCTGAACAGGCCGAAGAAGAAGCAAGGTACTTATATGATAACACCTTGCAACTTTTTTATTTGTGATACTACTGCTGGGTATTGGATATCGGAAACTCTTATCATATTTGCAATTCGATGCAGGGTCTGCAGGTCAGTAGGAGATTTGATGAAGGTGAGAGATTCCTGAACATTGGAGATGGAAGCAAAGTTCCAGTTCTAGCATTAGGAATCATGAACCTTGTAATCAATTCTCGAAATATAATTCTAAGTGAATGTCACTATTGTCCAAGCTTTTTATTAAATATTATTTCTGTAGGCTTTTTGGCCATGAACGGTTATCAATTTTTAATAAAAAAAAATATTTGCAATACCATTTTGAATGGTGTTACAATGTTTGTTGGACAACTTAATAATGAAATTTACTTTCTATCTGTTAATATGGTTCAAACCTCTGTAAACGCCCTAGAATAGATAATGTGTCAGAAGTCTACCTTTGGCACTGTAGGCTAGGTCATATCAATAAGAATCGGATAAACAGGTTGGCTCAAGAAGAAATTCTTGAAGTAGGTGATTGTGAATCACTTCCAACCTGTGAGTCCTGTCTTCTTGGTAAAATGACCAAATCACTTTTTACTGGAAAAGGTGAGCGAGCCAGTGAACTCTTGGGTTTGGTACATTCTGATGTATGTGGACCCATGAGCTCAAGTGCAAGAGGTGGATATTTCTACTTCATAACCTTCATAGATGACCTATCGAGGTATGGGTATGTCTATTTAATGAAGCAAAATCGAAGTCGTTTGAAATATTCAAACTATTCTGAAATGAGGTAGAAAAATAAACTAAAAAATATATTAAAACTCTTCGATCTGATCAAGGTGGTGAATACCTTTTCAATTTTTCTGACATATCTTGGGGAGAATGGGATTCTCTCTCAATGGACACCTCTTGGAATACCACAACATAATGGTGTATCTGAAAGGAGGAATCGGATCTTGTTGGATATGGTTCGATCCATGATGGGGTTTGCTGGTCTGCCAATCTTCCTCTGGGGATATGCATTCGAATCGGCTTGTTACCTTCTAAATAGAGTTCGAGTAAGTCTGTAACCAAAATGCCATATGAGATATGGATAGGACGTAAGCCAGTACTCTCGCACCTTAGGATTTGAGGGTGTCTGGCTTATGTTAAATGTTTAATTACGGACAAGCTTGAACCTAGGTCTGACAAGTGTAATTTTATAGGGTACCCAAAAGAGACCAAAGGGTGTTACTTCTACCTAGCTGATGAGCAAAAAGTGTTTGTCAGTCTTAAGGCAATCTTTTTGGAAAAAGAGTTCCTTGGTAAAGGGACTGTTGCCTCTAAGGTCAAACTTGATGAAGTTCGGCAGGTGAAAAAACTGACATAAGTTGCTGAACCTGAACTGAATTTGGTTAGATCAGATCCGGAGCCCATTGTTCAAGCACCCTTAAGGTGATCTGGTAGAGTACCACATCAACCGGACAGATACTATGGTTTCTTGGTCCGGAACGATGATCCTATCGAACTTGATGAAAATGATGAGGATCCGATCACCTACATGGATGCAATGTAGAGACCCGACTCTGAGAAAAGGCTAGAAGCTATGAAATCCAAAATGGAGTCCATGAAGGTCAACGATGTATGGACATTGGTTGACCCACCGAAGGAGTAAAACCCATAGAGTGTAAGTGGGTCTTCAAGAGAAAGAGGGGCACAGACGGAAAGGTGAAAACCTATAAAGCCCGTTTGGTTGCCAAGGGATATCTC
This sequence comes from Elaeis guineensis, assembly GCF_000442705.2. Lineage (NCBI taxonomy): Eukaryota > Viridiplantae > Streptophyta > Magnoliopsida > Arecales > Arecaceae > Elaeis > Elaeis guineensis. The sequence goes on along the minus strand of NC_025996.2, from coordinate 101,037,888 downwards.
AACGTTATGGTATAGACTATGACGAGACATTTTCTCCTGTGGCAATGCTCAAATCCATTCAGATTATGCTTGAGATAGCTGCCCATCTGGACTATGAAATCTGGTAGATGGATGTGAAGATAGTTTTTCTAAATGGAGAGCTGGACGAAGAGGTGTATATGATACAATCTGAAGGATTCACATCCACAGATGAGTCTAAGGTGTGCAGACTACAGAAGTCCATTTATGGACTTAAGCAGGTATCTCAGAGTTGGAACATACATTTTGATAGGACGATCAAGACGTATGGCTTCGTTAAGAACGGAGAAGAGCCCTGCATTTATAAGTGGACTAATGGTTCAGTAGTAGTATTTTTTGTATTGTATGTGGATGACATTCTCTTAATCGGGAATGATGTCCCTGCATTACAGGGAATAAAGATTTGCTGTCGTCACAGTTCTCCATGAAGGATCTGGGAGAAGCTTCCTACATTCTAGGAATGAAGATCTATAGGGATAGATCTAAAAGGTTGCTTGGTTTATCTCAGTCCACGTACATTGATACTATGCTAAAGAGGTTCAGCATGGAGAATTCCAAGAAAGGCTATCTTCCGATAGGCCATGGAATTTCTCTCTCGAAGAGAGATTGTCCGACAACACCTCAAGAGACAGAGCGTATAGGTAGGATTCCATATGCTTCAGCAGTGGGATCTATCATGTATGCTGTTGGTGCAAAAATCCACCTGCGTCGGAGAAGCTGGAGTTGAGGGAGTCGCGGTCGCCACCGGGACCTGCAAAAGAAGTCTCAATCGGAGGTGGGGTTGCTCCGCAAGACCCTCCGATGCTCAAGTCAGTTCTCTGCCTCAACAAGAATGGAGTGCTCGAACGATAATTTTAGCAGAGTTTTGAGATAGAAAATAGAGCTTATAGAGTAACGTATCTGGGGTCCCCCTTTTTATAGACGGAGGGCACAACAGATTGATAGCGATGTTCATAACCGTATGGTAGTGGGCCGCCCACAGTCAGGAGGAATTTGTTGTGAGGAATAGTGGAGTGGACCCGTGGCCCTCACTGTAGCGCTCCACGTGGAGTCTACCGCAGGGAGTGGAGCGGCGTCCGTTGTCGCGACTTGCCAGAGGAGGAATCACGCAGTATCCATTGTAGGAGGTGGAGCAGGATCGTGGGCATCATAGCGATCTACCAGGGAATAATGGAGCCGTGCGGAATCCATCGCAAGAAGTGGAGCAGGATCGTGGTGGTTGCTGTGTCGCGCCAGGGAGTGCAGACCCGTCGGTTGAAGTTAGTTTTCCACTTGAGAGGAGCCTGAAGTCCGACCCAAGTAAGAGTCCGGATGAAGTCTTCCTTTAGCCGAGGTCTGGGATGAGGCCCGGCTCCCGCAAGGGGTCTGGGCGAAGTTTACCTGCAATCAAAGTCGGGGCGAAGTCCGGCTCCCGTAGGAGTCCGGACGGAGCTTACCAGCGGTCGGAGTTGGTGATAGAGTCCGGCTCCCGTAGGAGTCCGGGCGGAGTCCGCTTGCAGTCGGAGTTGGGGACGAGGCCCGACTCCCATAGGAGTCCGAGCGAAGTTTACCTACAATCAAAGTCGGGGCGAAGTCCGGCTCCTGTAGGAGTCCGACGGAGCTTACCAGCGGTCGGAGTTGGTGACAGAGTTCGGCTCCCGTAGGAGTCCGGACGGAGCTTATCAGCGATCGGAGTTGGTGACAGAGCCCGGCTCCCATAGGAGTCCGGGCGGAGTCTGCTTGCAGTCGGAGTTGGGGACGAGACCCGGCTCCCGTAGGAGTCCGGGCGGAGTTTACCTGCAATCAAAGTCGGGGCGAAGTCCGGCTCCCGTAGGAGTCCGGACGGAGCTTACCAGCGGTCGGAGTTGGTGACAGAGCCCGGCTCCTGTAGGAGTCCGGGCGGAGTCCGCTTGCAGTCGGAGTTGGGGATGAGGCCCGGCTCCCGTAGGAGTCCGGGCGGAGTTTACCTGCAATCAAAGTCGGGGCGAAGTCTGACCCCCGTAGGAGTCCGGACAGAGCTTACCAGCGTTCGGAGTTGGTCATAGAGTCCGGCTCCCGTAGGAGTCCGGACGGAGCTTACCAGCGGCCAGAGTTGGTGACAGAGCCCGGCTCCCGTAGGAGTCCGGGTGGAGTCCGCTTGCAGTCAGAGTTGGGGATGAGACCCAGCTCCGTAGGAGTTCGGGTGGAGTTTACCTGCAATAAAAGTCGGGGTGAAGTCCGGCTCCCGCAGGAGTCCGGACGGAGCTTACCAGCGGTCGAAGTTGGTGACAGACCCGGCTCCCGTAGGAGTCCGGGCGGAGTCCGCTTGCAGTCGAGTTGGGGACGAGGCCTGGCTCCCGTAGGAGTCCGGGAGGAGTCCGCTTGCAGTCGGAGTTGGGGACGAGGCCCGGCTCCCGTAGGAGTCCGGGCGGAGTTTACCTACAATCAAAGTCGGGGCGAAGTCCGGCTCCCGTAGGAGTCCGGACGGAGCTTACCAGCGGTCGGAGTTGGTGACAGAGCCCGGCTCCCGTAGGGGTCCGGGCGGAGGCGGAGTCCGCTTGCAGTCGGAGTTGGGGACGAGGCCCGGCTCCCGTAGGAGTCCGGTCGGAGTTTACCTGCAATCCAAGTCGGGGCGAGTCTGGCTCCCGTAGGAGTCCGAACGGGGCTTACCAGCGGTCGGAGTTGGTGACAGAGCCTGGCTCCCATAGGAGTCCGGGCGGAGGTGGAGTCTGCTTGTAGTCAGAGTTGGGGACGAGGCCCGGCTTCCGTAGGAGTCCGGGCGGAGTTTACCTGCAATCAAAGTCGGAGCGAAGTCTGGCTCCCGTAGGAGTCCGGACGGAGCTTACCAGCGGTCAGAGTTGGTGACAGAGCCCGGCTCCCGTAGGGGTCCGGGCAGAGTCCGCTTGCAATCGGAGTTGGAGACGAACCCCGGCTCTCGTAGGAGTCCGGGCGGAGTTTACCTGCAATCAAAGTCGGGGTGAAGTCCGGCTCCCGTAGGAGTCCGGATGGAGCTTACCAGCGGTCGAAGTTGGTGACAGAGCCCGGCTCCCGTAGGAGTCCGGGCAGAGGCGAAGTCCGCTTGCAATCGGAGTTGGGGACGAGGCCCGGCTCCCGTAGGAGTCCGGGCGAGTTTACCAGCAATCAAAGTCAGGGCGAAGTCCGGCTCCCGTAGGAGTCCGGACGGAGGTTACCAGCGGTCGGAGTTGGTGACAGAGCCCGGCTCCCGTAGGAGTCCGGGCGGAGTTCGCTTGCAGTCGGAGTTGGGGATGAGGCCCGGCTCCCGTAGGAGTCCGGGCGGAGTTTACCTACAATCAAAGACGGGGCGATGTCCGGCTCCCGTAGGAGTCCGGACGGAGCTTACCAGCAGTCGGAGTTGGTGACAGAGCCCGGCTCCCGTAGGAGTCCGGGCAGAGTCCGCTTGCATTCAGAGTTGGGGACGAGGCCTGGCCCCCGTAGGAGTCCGGGTGGAGTTTACCTGCAATCAAAGTCGGGGCGAAGTCTGGCTCCCGTAGGAGTCCGGACGGAGCTTACCAGCGGTGGTGTTGGTGACAGAGCCCGGCTCCCGTAGGAGTCCGGGTGGAGTCCGCTTGCAGTCAGAGTTGGAGACGAGGCCCGGCTCCCGTAGGAGCCCGGGCGGAGTTTACCTGCAATCAAAGTCGGGGCGAAGTCCGACTCCCATAGGAGTCTGGACGGAGCTTGCCAGCGGTCGGAGTTGGTGACAAAGTCCAGCTCCCGTCGGAGTCCGGATGGAGCTTACCAGTGGCCGGAGTTGGTGACAGAGCCCGACTCCCGTAGGAGTCCGGGCGGAGGCGAGTCTGCTTGCAGTCGGAGTTGGGGATGAGGCCCGACTCCCGTAGGAGTCCGGGTGGAGTTTACCTGCAATCAAAGTCGGGGCGAAGTACGGCTCCCGTAGGAGTCCGGACGGAGCTTACCAGCGGTCGGAGTTGGTGACAGAGCCCGGCTCCCGTAGGAGTCCGGGTGGAGTCCACTTGCAGTCGGAGTTGGGGATGAGGCCCGGCTCCCGTAGGAGCCCGGGCGGAGTTTACCTGCAATCAAAGTCGGGGCAAAGTCCGGCTCCCGTAGGAGTCTGGACGGAGCTTACCAGCGGTCGGAGTTGGTGACAGAGTCCTGCTCCCGTAGGAGTCCGGACGGAGCTTACCAGCATCCGGAGTTGGTGACAGAGCCCGGCTCCCGTAGGAGTCCGGGCGGAGTCCGCTTGCAGTCGGAGTTGGTGACAGAGTCCGGCTCCCGTAGGAGTCCGGACGGAGCTTACAGCGGCTGGAGTTGGTGACAGAGCCCGACTCCCATAGGAGTCCGGATGGAGTCCGCTTGCAGTCGGAGTTGGGGACGAGACCCGGCTCCCGTAGGAGTCCGGGCGGAGTTTACCTGCAAACAAAGTCGGGGCGAAGTCCGGCTCCCATAGGAGTCCGGACGGAGCTTACCAGCGGTCGTAGTTGGTGATAGAGTCCGGCTCCCATAGGAGTCCGGGCGGAGTCCGCTTGCAGTCGTAGTTGGGGACGAGGCCCGGCTCCTGTAGGAGTCCGGGCAGAGTTTACCTGCAATCCAAGTCGGGGGGAGTCCGGCTCCCGTAGGAGTCCGGACGGGGCTTACCAGCGATCGGAGTTGGTGACGGAGCCCAGCTCCCGTAGGAGTCCGGGCGGAGGCGGAGTCCGCTTGCAGTCAAGTTGGGGACGAGGCCGGCTCCCGTAGGAGTCCGGGCGGAGTTTACCTGCAATCAAGTCAGAGCGAAGTCTGGCTCCCGTAGGAGTCCGGACGGAGCTTACCAACGATCGGAGTTGGTGACAGTGCCCGGCTCCCGTAGGAGTCTGGGCGGAGGCGGAGTCCACTTGCAGTCAGAGTTGGGGACGAGGCCCGGCTCTCGTAGGAGTCCGGGCGGAGTTTACCGGCAATCAAAGTCGGGGCGAAGTCCGGCTCCCGTAGGAGTCCGGACGGAGCTTACCAGCGGTCGGAGTTGGTGACAGAGCCCGGCTCCCGTAGGAGTCCGGGTGGAGTCCACTTGCAATCAGAGTTTGAGACGAGCCCGTGAGGGTCAATCTTGTTGAGAACTTCGGCTGAGGGTATTTTATACCCAACACCAGTCCCCCTACTTTGAGTTTAAATTTTGAATGAAGGAAGTACAAAGAGGTTTGCACAGCCGAAGTTATCCCCTCGAACCCTGTGTACGACCGCCTTCAGATATTTTGGCATTAAATGTGTGCGTGCTGGAGTCTTTTCGAATTGGGGCGATACGAGAGGACTCTTCGAAATTCCTGCTGGTACACTGGCCCTGGTATGATGCAATAATGGCCCTGCCAACCATCAGCCGCTTTCAGCCGCCTGCCATGGTGAGTGGGACACGTGTCGAGCGCGGGCCGGCCCGGGGGGATTCGCGATCATTATGGCACCGGATCCCAGGGTCTATTTAAACCTGTCCTTTCGCCTTTGGGGCCCTTACTCCACTTCAGAATTCTAGCGGTATCCGCCCTTTCTTCGAGTGCCCTGTTTCTCTTGGCATCTTCTTGGGCCATAAGCGCCCTTCGAGTCGTCCCTGTCCTCGCCCCTCTGCATCTCTCAGAGTGATCTAGGTTAGTCCCGGAACCTCCGCCTCTCTTTTCGCCATCTAGGAGCCTTTTCTTTGCCATTTTCTTCTGTCGTATTCCTCCGAGTTAGTCTACTGTGACCTCTTGTCCTTTGCCCCGTCTGTCTCCTTCGAGATCTTTAGAGTCTTCATTCCAAATCATTTGTAATGTCTTCTGGCTCTTCCGTTTCCAGCGGCTCCAGGAGTTCTTCCGCCTCCACCCCCCAGGTCCCCCGTTCTGTAGATGAACCCGTACCTGGGGTGGGGCCTCGCCTGATTTTTGCGTCGGGTGCCATTCCCTGTTCTTGACTCCGGATGAACTCCTGCTGATAAGGGTTCCGTACGGAGTTCCTCCGGAGTATGATCTGAAGCTTTCCGGCCCCTCCGACTGGGCCAGCACTCCTCCATCCGGTCGCTTTTGCCTGTATCAAGAGGCATTTCGTGCTGGGCACCGACTTCCACTTCCATCCTTTGTTGTCGCCCTCTTTCGCTTTTTGGATATCTCTTTGGCTTCAGTTGCTCCGAATTCTTTTAGATTTTTGATAGGGTTTCTCTCCCTTTGCCACGTAGTCGAGGTCCAGCCGTCCCTCTCTCTGTTTAGGCATTTTTATACCTTCAAGCACCATCCTTCGACGAAGGACTGGTGGTATTTCTCCCCTCAGTTCAGCAAGAAGGGGTTGCTGAAAGGTGCTCCCTCTTCGATCCACAACTGGAAGGAGAAATACCTCTTCATCCACTGCCCGACCTTGAGGCTAGACCTGCCCCCTTGGGGCTCTCTGAGGGATTCTGTTCGTCTGGCCCCCAGTCTGGGGGAGGACAACCTCCAAGCTGCCCGGAAGCTTCTTGCCTATTCCGCTCCTTCTCTTTCCAACCTTCTGAGGGAGTAATTTTTGTTCAACATCGGCCTGAGCCCCCAGGATCCTGCGAGTACTTCATCTTTTCCTTTCTCTTCTTTTCTTCTATCCTTCTTCTTTTATTTCTCTTTCTTCTCTCTTCTTCCTTCTCTCTCTTTTTTTTTTTTTATCTCCTTCCTTTTTTACCCCATTGTCGATTTCTGACTCTTGATTGATTGATTTGATTTTTTTTTTTAAGTAATGGACGCCGAAGCAGCGCGGATGCTTGCCAGGGGCCTCAGGGCCCATAAAAGAAAGGGTGTCGCGACCTCCAGATTGGCAAAGATGGCCAGGGCGGAGGAGTCGAGCTTGGCCGCGCCCGCCCTGGCGGCCCCAGCGATCGACATTCCCTCGGACGTCGAGCCCACGGCCCCCCGGGCCTCCTCGAGGAGTCCGCCGACTGGGGCCCCCATTTCGGGGGTCCGCTCCACGGAGGCACCCGCTGTCGAGAGGGGAAGAGAAGGAAGTCGGTGGCCCGCAGGTTGAGTAGCCGCCGTGCTGCCGCTGACGAGTCCCTCAGTTTCGAAGAGGAGCTGGAGAATCCCTTCAACGACAGGGACTTGATCAGGTGGTTGATCGACGGCTGCATCCTGCCCGAGGTCGTCGAGAGGATCGACCACGCCGATCCCGAGCAACGGGTTTGGGACTCCCTAGGGTCATTCCTTGAGGTAAACAAACCTTCACTTGACCGGCTATTCGACCCTTGCTCTGATCCTCTTGTCGCCCCTGCAGATTGGGCACCAGCTCCTCCCAATATCGAGGTGATGAATCAGGCAAGGCGGGATGCCGTCCAGGTGGAGGAGCACTGTCGGGCCGAGGTCGCTCGCCTCAAAGAAAAGGCAGTCGAAGTAGCCGCCCTCCAAGAGGCCCTGGAGAGAGAGAAACAAGCTCGGGAGGAGGAAAAGCAGACTTTGGAGGAGACGGCAAGGAAGGCGGAGGCCGAGGTCACCAATTTGATTGAGCAGACTCCAGTCCTGGTCTCGAAGGTGAGGGTTCTTGTGGTAGAGGAGTTCAAGGACTCCGTAGAGATGAGGGACCTGAACGTCCAATTCGGCCAGGAGGCGTTCATTAAGGGGTTCGAGCTCTGCCAGGAGAGGGTGGCCAAAAAATTTTCGGAGCTCGACCTTAACTTCCTGGGTGGGGAGTCCGAAGATGAGGCCGATCTCTCTCCTGCCACCACCGCTGCAGCAGCCTCCCCTCCCGGAATGCCGAGCTCTCCAACTCCTGCCTCTGAGGTCTGAGACCTCTGACCTTGTAGTTTTATTTTACCGTAATTTTCCTTTTCCTTCTTGTCTTCAAAAATCATCCAATCAATAAAGTTGAATTTCTTATCTTGGGTGGCTTCTTCCTCCTTCCTTTCTTCTTTCTGTTTTTCTTTCTGTGATGAGACGTGTCTTGATACTTTTGTCTCCCAATGGCAGCGCCCTGCCGAAGCGCTTCCCCTGCCCCTGGGGATCCCGCTGAAGTCGACGATCCAGCAGCTGAAGAAGGAGGTTCTTCAGTTGACAAAGAGGTCGAAGAAGATGGAAGGCGAGCTTCGCAGATTAAGAGAGGGCCATTCTGAAGCCACCGCAGAGGCCACCCGCTTTTGGAACCTCCACGTGAAGGGGATCATGGAGTATATCCGGAGGAAGGCAGACTTCGCGAAGGAGCTTGAGGAATGCAAGAAGAGCGCCAGCGACCGAATTTGGGCTCAAGCTGTCAAGATCAGCGCTCTCAGGGTGGAACTGTCGGCTGCGAAGGAGAAGATCGGCCAGCTGGAAGGAAGTTCATCCCGGCTCTTGGCCCGGGCCGACGGCGATCGGGAGTGGTCGAAGAAGGTCTCCGCCCTTCAGCAGCAGCTTCAGGACGTCGAGGTGAGCTACGACGTACATCGGGCCGGTTGGCGCAGGCAGGTGGATGAATATAAAGGGAGACTCAGGGTGGCGACCGACGAAGTCGCCCGTCTTCAGAGGCAGCTGGCCGACAGGGCTCAGCTTACTTCCCTCGGGATTCTGATGAGCTCCAGTCCCTAAGAGAACCGTTGAAGGGATCTCCGTCGCCCTCGGGGAAAGAACGGCTGAGCTGCAGCAACTGAAGATCCAACTGGCATACGAGCAGCGGGCCGTCACGGACACGGAGGCAGAATCTGAGGTCCTGAGAAAGAGGCATCGAGAGGCGGAGGCCGAGAGCTAGCGACTCCGTCGGGCGCTCCAAGATGCGCTACTGAAAAAGGGAGAGCTAGAAGAAGAAGTTGAAAATCTGAGGCAGTCCTGGTAGAGGGCGGAGTAGGTAATTCTAGATCGGAAGGAGCAGAGCTTCCCTAGGGCTCTTCTTGGCCTTCCGTCTTTTCATGTATACATTTTCCCTTTTGTTGTTTTGTCTCGCTTTTGTCGCTTTGCTTTTCTTCCTTTGGCCTTCTGGGCTTCGTGGTGTATATTTCGTAAATAGAATGAAAGGAAAAAAGGGGGTTTTGTGTTACCTCACCTGCATATTAAATTGTCGTCCGTCGGACTTCTCTTGTCGTTCGGCTTGCCCGACGTTGACGTCGCTTGGAGGTGTCCTGTCGTCAATGCGCTGGTTTGCTTTCCTAGGTGGTCCGAACTTCGCAGTACTTCGGGGGTGCCGCCATTTCCTTGACCTGCGTCGAGAGCCTTCTTAGAGGCCGGGGGTGTTTGGTAGGAACTTTCCATCTTTGTTGAGACGGGGTTCCTTACATCTTTGGCGTAGTTTGTCCTTCATCCATTTTCGTCGTAGTTCGTCGCTCCTTTTCTTTTTGTTTTATTTTCCCTCCCCTTTTCAGAGTGAGGTTCCCCCCCTTGCTTTTTGCGGGGTTGCGCAGGAGTGTGAAGGTGCCGCTGAGGGGCCTTTCACCTTCGTTCGACCTTGTTGGGCGGTCGGGTTTCATCATCGCCAGGACGAGGTTCTCCTCCTGTTCCGACGGAGATGCGGGGGCACATAAGGACCATCGTGAGGGTCCCTCCCCCCATCCAGTCTAAAAGAACTGGGCCTTCGACTTTGCTCATGTCAGGATGAGGTTCTCCTCCTGTTCTCGACATGGCCGTGGGGGCACATTAGGGCATTGTAAGGCCTCTCCCCCCATCCGATCTAAAAGAATCGGGCCTTTGACTTTGCTCATGTCAGGATGAGGTTCTCCTCCTGTTCCTGACATGGCCGTGGGGGCACATTAGGGCATTGTAAGGCCTCTCCCCCCATCCGGTCTAAAAGAATCGGGCCTTTGACTTTGCTCATGTCAGGACGAGGTTCTCCTCCTATTCCTGACATGGCTGTGGGGGCACATCAGGGCGTTGTAAGGCCTCTCCCCCCATCCAGTCTAAAAGAACCGGGCCTTTGACTTTGCTCATGTCAGGACGAGGTTCTCCTCCTGTTCCTGACATGGCTGTGGGGGCACATCAGGGCGTTGTAAGGCCTCTCCCCCCTTCCGGTCTAAAAGAACCGGGCCTTTGACTTTGCTCATGTCAGGACGAGGTTCTCCTCCTGTTCCTGACATGGCTGTGGGGGCACATTAGGGCGTTGTAAGGCCTCTCCCCCAATCCGATCTCAAGATAATCGAACTTTCATTTTAGTTATGTTAGGATGAGGTTCTCCTCCTGTTCCTAACATAACCTTGTTTTGATTGTTTGAAGGGGTTATGCCCAGTCGCAACAAATTCATTTCAAATGGGAGGAGCATGCAAAGTCAAAAGAAATTTAGATTCGGGGCAGAGTCGTAAGCGATACATTTACAGGTTTCTCGAGTTCCATGGTCGTGGAAGGTCTGTCCCTCCTTGAGGCCCTCCGACGATGGAGTCGATGGTCCCAATTGGAGGCCGATCTCTGAGCTGCTCCTCCTCCTTGACGGTTCAGATTGCGGCAGGGCCCTTGGTCGATCTTCTCTACCCTCAGGCCGGCGTCGAATAAATCTGTCGAGTCGACCTCGCCGGATGAGCTCCTCGATCTCATCTCAGAGCTGGATGCATTCCTCCATGTCGTGGCCGTGGTCGCGGTTGTAGAGACAGAACTTGTTGGGGTTACGCTTCCCGAGGTGTGTGTGCGCATCCTTTCTGGCCTAGGGAGCTGTTCCCTGACCTCCATCAATACCTGGGCCTTCGAAGCATTGAGGGGGGCGTAGTTGCAGAATCTTCCGGTGGAGAACCCCGCCGAACCCCGCGGTTTGAACTTCTCTGCCTGCATACCCGGGGTGGAGTATGGGCACGCTTGTGCCCAGGAGGGGATCGAGAACGCGGTCGAGCTTCCCTCGACCTTTTTTCGACTGCGGGCTTACACGAGTCTCCCGCCTGCCGCTCTCTCGCGGTCTCCTCATCCTTCATTTTGAAGGCCTCTTCCGCTCGGGCGTACCCTTCAGCCCGAGCCAACAAATCAGCAAAATCCCTGGGGTACTTCTTCTCCAGGGAGAATAAAAGGTCATTCTTCTGAAGGCCGCCTTCAGAGCGGCCATTGCGACTGATTGGTCCAAATTCCGGACCTCCAGTGCCGCGACGTTGAAACGGTTGATATAGGCTCGAATGGACTCCCCTTCCTCTGCTTGATATTGATGAGGGACTCCGAACCCTTCCGGGGGGCCTGGCTGCTGACAAAATGGGCCACGAATTGGTGGCTCATCTGATCGAAGGAAAAGATGGTACCCAGCTTCAGTGCCGAGTACCAGTTTCTCGCCGCTCCCTTCAAGGTGGATGGGAAGGCTCGACACAAATAGCATCGGGAGCGCCATGAAGCAGCATCATCATCCGGAAGGCTTCCAGGTGATCGACCGGGTCTGAAGTCCCGTCGTAGCTTTCGAACTGGGGGAGCTTGAAGTTTGGCGGGATCGGTTCCTGCATGATCATTTGATAAAATGGAGAGTCAGTGCAAATATCCTCACCATAGGCGGGGGGAGCGTGGCGGAGTTCTTCGATCTGCCAGTTCATCTCTTGGAGTCTCCGGTCCAAGAAGTCCTCTCGACTCCGGGTCTCGAGGGCCTCTGGCAGAATGGGGGCAAGGATCTTCTAGGTGTGGAATCGTGATCCGATTGAGGGCTCTCCACCCTCGGATTCATCTTCCCAGGAAAGATGGGACGGCTGGTCCAAGTTGCCCACCCACCGTCGGATTCTGGTGCTCCGGTGACACCCTTTCCAGGCACGCCGATGCCTGTGGCTACAGCTACTGCTGCATGGCCTGCACAGCTTTAGTGAGGCCTCTGACCTGCTGTGCTAGTAGGTCAAACTGCTCCGCACCGACCGCTGTCGCGGGAGGAGGAGGAGGTTGGAAACAGGAGGTGAGGTCGGAGCCTGAGATCTGGCCGTGGAGGCCGTGGATCGTCGCGTGGATGCCTTGCGGGGAGGCATCGAGCAAAGATCAAGCGGAGGAAGGAGGAGAGGATGCCGGAAAAGATGCCCGGGGGCGGTCCCGTTGAGCGCTCTTTAAGAACAAGAGTACCGCGAAGACACAGCCCTTCCTCTAGCGCCAATCCTGTTGGTGCAAAAATCCGCCTGCGCCGGAGAAGCTGGAGTTGAGGGAGTCGCGGTCACCGTCGGGACCTGCAAAATAAGTCTCAACCGGAGGTGGGGTTGCTCCGACAAGACCCTCCGACGCTCAAGTCAGTTCTCTGCCTCAACAAAAATCGAGTGCTCGAACGGTAATTTTAGCAGAGTTTTGAGATAGAAAATAAAGCTTATAGAGTAATGTATCTGGGGTCCCCCTTTTTATAGGCGGAGGGCACAACAGACTGATAGCGACGTTCATAACCGTCTGGTAGTGGGCCGCCCACAGTCAGGAGGAATTTGTTGCGAGGAATAGTGGAGTGGACCTGTGGCCCTCACTGTAGCGCTCCACGTGGAGTCTACCGCAGGGAGTGGAGCGGCGTCCATTGTCGCGACTTGCCAGAGGAGGAATCGTGCAGTATTCGTTGCAGGAGGTGGAGCAGGATCGTGGGCATCATAGCGGTCTGCCATGGAATAATGGAGCCGTGCAGAATCCATCGCAGGAAGTGGAGCAGGATCATGGCGGTTGCTATGTCGCACCAGGGAGTGCAGACCCGTCGGTTGAAGTTAGTTTTCTACTTGAGAGGAGCCTGAAGTCCGACCCAAGTAAGAGTCCGGACGAATTCTTTCTTTAGCCGAGGTCGGGGACAAGGCTCGGCTCTCGTAAGGGGTCCGAGTGAAGTTTACCTGCAATCAAAGTCGGGGCGAAGTCCGGCTTCCGTAGGAGTCCGGATGGAGCTTACCAGCGATCGGAGTTGGTGACAGAGCCCGGCTCCCGTAGGAGTCCAGGCGGAGTCCGCATGCAGTCGGAGTTACGGATGAGGCCCAGCTCCCGTAGGAGTCTGGGTGGAGTTTACCTGCAATCAAAGTCGGGGCGAAGTCCGGCTCCTGTAGGAGTCCGGACGGAGCTTACCAGCGGTCGGAGTTGGTGACAGAGTCCGGCTCCCGTAGGAGTCCGGACGGAGCTTACCAGCGGCCGAAGTTGGTGACAGAGCCCGGCTCCCGTAGGAGTCCGGGCGGAGTCCGCTTGCAATTGGAGTTGGGGACGAGACCCGGCTCCCGTAGGAGTCCAGGCGGAGTTTACCTGCAATCAAAGTCGGGGCGAAGTCCGGCTCCCATAGGAGTCCGGACGGAGCTTACCAGCGGTCGGAGTTGGTGACAGAGCCCGGCTCCCGTAGGAGTCCGGGCGGAGTCCGCTTGCAGTCGGAGTTGGGGACGAGGCCCAACTCCCGTAGGAGTCCGGGCGGAGTTTACCTGCAATCAAAGTCGGGATGAAGTCCTACTCCCGTAGGAGTCCGGACGGAGCTTACTAGCGGTCGGAGTTGGTGACAGAGTCCGACTCCCGTAGGAGTCCGGACGGAGCTTACCAGCGACCGGAGTTGGTGAAAGAGCCCGGCTCCCGTAGGAGTCCGGGCGGAGTCCGCTTGCAGTCGGAGTTGGGGACGAGACCTGGCTCCCGTAGGAGTCCGGGTGGAGTTTACCTACAATCAAAGTCGGGGCGAAGTCCGGCTCTCGTAGCAGTCTGAATGGAGCTTACTAGCGGTCGGAGTTGGTGACAGAGCCCGACTCCCGTAGGAGTCCGGGCGGAGTCCGCTTGCAGTCGGAGTTGGGGATGAGGCCCGGCTCCCGTAGGAGTCCGGGCGGAGTCCGCTTGCAGTCGGTCTTGGGGACGAGGCCCGGCTCCCGTAGGAGTCTGGGCGGAGTTTACCTGCAATCAAAGTCGGGGCGAAGTCCGGCTCCCGTAGGAGTCCGGACAGAGCTTACCAGCGGTCGGAGTTGGTGACAGAGCCTGGCTCCCGTAGGGGTCCGGGCGGAGGCGGAGTCCACTTGCAGTCAGAGTTAGGGACGAGGCCCGGCTCCCGTAGGAGTCCGGGCAGAGTTTACCTGCAATCCAAGTCGGGGCGGAGTCCGGCTCCCGTAGGAGTCCGGACGGGGCTTACCAGCAGTCGGAGTTGGTGACAGAGCCCGGCTCCTGTAGGAGTCCGGGCGGAGGCGGAGTCCGCTTGCAGTCGGAGTTGGGGACGAGGCCCGACTCCCGTAGGAGTCCGGGCGGAGTTTACCTGCAATCAAAGTCGGAGCAAAGTCCGGCTCCCTAGGAGTCCGGACGGAGCTTACCAGCAGTCGGAGTTGGTGACAGAGCCCGGCTCCCGTAGGGGTCCGGGCAGAGTCCGCTTGCAATCGGAGTTGGGGACGAGGCCCGGCTCTCGTAGGAGTCCGGGCGGAGTTTACCTGCAATCAAAGTCGGGGCGAAGTCCGTCTCCTGTAGGAGTTCGGACGGAGCTTACCAGCGGTCAGAGTTGGTGACAGAGCCCGGCTCCCGTAGGAGTCCGGGCGGAGGCGGAGTCCGCTTGCAGTCAGAGTTGGAGACGAGGCCCGGCTCCCGTAGGAGTTTGGCAGAGTTTACCTGCAATCAAAGTCGGGGCGAAATCCGGCTCCCGTAGGAGTCCGGACGGAGCTTACCAGCGGTCGGAGTTGGTGACAGAGCCCGGCTCTCGTAGGAGTCCGAGCGGAGTCCGCTTGCAGTCGGAGTTGGGGACAAGGCCCAGCTCCCGTAGGATTTCGGGTGGAGTTTACCTGCAATCAAAGTCGGGGCGAAGTCTGGCTCCCGTAGGAGTCCGGACGGAGCTTACCAGCGGTCGGAGTTGGTGACAAAGCCCGGCTCCCGTAGGAGTCCGGGCGGAGTCCGCTTGCAGTTGGGGTTGGGGACGAGGCCCGGCTCCCGTAGGAGTTCGGGCAGAGTTTACCTGCAATCAAAGTCGGGGCGAAGTCTGGCTCCCGTAGGAGTCCGGATGGAGCTTACTAGCGGTCGGAGTTGGTGACAGAGTCCGGTTCCCGTAGGAGTCCGGACGGAGCTTACCAGCGGCCGGAGTTGGTGACAGAGCCCGGCTCCCGTAGGAGTCCGGGTGGAGTCCGCTTGAAGTCGGAGTTGGTGACAAAGTCTGGCTCCCGTAGGAGTCCGGAGGGAGCTTGCCAGTGGCCAGAGTTGGTGACAGAGCCCGGTTCCCGTAGGAGTCCGGGTGGAGTCCGCTTGCAGTCGGAGTTGGGGACGAGACCCGGCTCCCGTAGGAGTCCGGGCGAAGTTTACCTGCAATCAAATTCGGGGCGAAGTCCGGCTCCCATAGGAGTCCGGACGGAGCTTACCAGTGGTCGGAGTTGGTGACAGAGCCCAGCTCCCGTAGGAGTCCGGGCGGAGTTCGCTTGCAATCGGAGTTGGGGACGAGGCCCGGCTCCCGTAGGAGTCCGGGCGGAGTCCGCTTGCAGTCGGAGTTGGAGACGAGGCCCGACTCTCGTAGGAGTTCGGGCGGAGTTTACCTGCAATCCAAGTCGGGGCGTAGTCCGGCTCCCGTAGGAGTCCGGACGGGGCTTACCAGTGGTCGGAGTTGGTGACAGAGCCCGGCTCCCGTAGAAGTCCAGGCGAAGGCGGAGTCCGCTTGCAGTCAGAGTTGGGGACGAGGCCCAGCTCCCGTAGGAGTCCGGGTGGAGTTTACCTGCAATCAAAGTTGGAGCAAAGTTCGGCTCCCGTAGGAGTCCGGACGGAGCTTACCAGTGGTCAAAGTTGGTGACAGAGCCCGGCTCCCGTAGGAGTCCGGGCGGAGGCAGAGTCTGCTTGCAGTCGGAGTTGGGGACGAGGCCCAGCTCTCATAAGAGTCCGGGCAGAGTTTACCTGCAATCAAAGTCGGGGAGAAGTCCGACTCCCGTAGGAGTCCGGATGGAGCTTACCAGCGGTCGGAGTTGGTAACAGAGCCCGGCTCCCGTAGGAGTCCGAGCGGAGTCCACTTGCAATCGGAGTTGGAGATGAGCCCGTGAGGGTCAATCCTGTTGAGAACTTCGGCTGAGGGTATTTTATACCCAACATATGCCATGACATGTACACGACCAAATGTGGCATACTCACTAGGGGTAGTGAGTAGATACCAATTTGATCCAGGGGAGAATCACTGGAAGGTTGTTAAAACCATCCTGAAGTATTTAAGAAATACTAAGGACCAGTGGCTTATTTATGGTGAATCAGACTTGAGACTTATAGGGTTTACAGACTCTAGTTTCCAGTCTGATCACGATGACAGCAAAAGTGTGTCTGGATTTATTTTTACCCTTAATGGTGGGGCTATCCGCCGGAAAATTTCCAAGCAGTACACAGTGGCTGATTCAGTTTGCGAGGTGGAGTATGTTGCTGCATTAGATGCTGCCAAAGAAACGGTGTGGCTGAGGAAATTCATCACCGAGCTCGGAGTAGCACTCTCCCTTGTTGGTCCAGTTTTGCTCTACTGTGACAGCTCTGGAGCCATTGCTCAGGCGAAAGAACCAAAGGCACACCAGCGGATGAAGCATATTCTGCGCCGCTACCATCTCATCCGAAAAATTATGGATCGAGGTGACGTCGATCTTCAGAAGATCGACGGGAAGGAGAACCTGGCCGACCCATTCACTAAAGCCATTGTGGTGAAGGAGTTCGATGACTACAAGTCGAAGATGGGTATTAGATACTGCACCGATTGGCTTTAAGCCAAGTGGGAGATTGTTGGGAATAGTGTCCCAAAGCCAATCGTCAGCCTGTTGACGGTTGTGCTCATTTTTTATATATGTACATGAATTATGAATTAATAAAAATTATTTTGGTATTTTTTATCATAAAATATTTCATCTTTTAATGAACTCCTATGTTGTGGTGAAGTCCTTAGGACTATTTAGACTCGACAAAGGAGGATTTATCATTTAGTCCTTAAATCTGTTCGCGACCAAATGATACGTTGTTACAAAGGACAACAACATTTATCAAACATAGGTCATTATGTGCCATATAGGTTGGTTGTCCTCTTAACCAATGAGTGTGGAGACACTAGTATGGTATATAGGTGAGATGTAAGGGTACATCTGCACTGAACGTGACCGACTCTGGAGCTATTTCTGCACGGTGATTTGCAAGCAACTCACTGCACTTAGGCACTGGACTACTTGAATTTTTAATTCAGTGACGGAAGGCTGCTGGGTGTAGTCAAGTACTTGACTTGTCAATGCGTGTGTCAAGATGGGATTGACCACTCCAGTTTAGGAGCTGTGTACGGTCGTATTTCAATTTAACAAAACCTTGGCCAGGGTAGTCCTTGTGAGGAGTCAGAGGACTGTTTGAGTTGAGCATGATTCGGATGATCTGATCAGGATTGACAGTTTAACCCTGAGTCATCCTAAACACAGGGGTCAAAAGGATGAATTATACAGTAACCATATTTATGTAGGTTCTGAGTGTTGCAATTGCAACTCTTCGACCTATCCGAATATCGAGTACCATTGTTAGATGGTCACTTCGATTAGTACAGAAATTGGTTCCTGTGCTACCGGCTTAGGTTCGAACCGGTGGGGTCACACACATTAGAGGTTCCTATCTGATCTGATGGCTGATGTAGAATCCTACATGTTTGGAACTCAGTAATCGAGAATCAGGACTCTCTGATCATGAGTTTCACACATTATGGGTACCGGGGTCAAGAGTCCCACTGGTTGGGACTTTTCGATCAGGGTTACATATCGGTGAATTCTGATGCCTGATTGCCCATCGAATTTGGACTCAGTATTTATGAGAGGTTTAATTAGTGATTTGATCACTAATTAACTCAATTTAATTAAGTAATTATTTTTGGATCAAGTCCAATTGAATTGGATTCAGTTGGGTTTGACTCGATTAGGTTAAGAGTTGACCTAATCGTCGAGATGGTTTGGTCCCTGATTTGATCAGGGGTTGGGCTTAATCAATTTCTGATTTGATTAGAATTTTATTGAGCCTAATTAAACCTAATTTAGTTGGATTTAAATTAGTCTAATTGGACCTAACTTATTTAGTTCAATTAGGTTGGTTTAAATAATAAACCACCTTGACCCAATCTCCATGCACCACCTCACTTCTATTGCACCCATTTGAATTCATGAGAAGGAACTTCTCATGAATTATTTCCTCATGCCAAGCCCTCTCCATGCCCCACTTTAATGTGCCAACTGAATGGATAAGGATGATTGGTTGGCCATTCAAATTCAAAATAAAGTTTGAATTTAAATGGGCAATCAATCTTTGCACCTTATCCCTTTTTTTTTACGTCCCATTTATTACATGAGAAAAGGTTTCTCATGAAATCACTTCATGCATAATTTAAGCCACGCCTCACATCTTTAGTGGATAAGGGATGAGTTGGTGTCCATTTGAATTCAAAATTTGATTTGAATTCAAATGTGCAATTACTCATCTTTATCTTTTCTTTTGGATAAGACGTTTGACGTTGTTATAAAAGGAGGAGAAGAGTGGGGCGTGCAAGAAGAAAATTTTTGGAGAAAAATTCTGGGGCATGAGAAGTCTTGTGCGTGAGAAGGAAGTCCATATCCTTTCAAGAGAAAAAGAAAGAAAAAAAAAAGTGGGTGCAAGGTTTCCGGTGAGTTCCCTAGAGTTTTAGCCTGGGGTTCGGAAAGTGAGAAAGTGAGCTACGAGTGTCATGAGCCCATAAAATCTCAGAGAGATCTTCAACATCCTCTCAAGCATGTATGTTGATGATCTGGAGCATCCGAAGAATCGACAGACATCGATCGAAGGAGTTCGACCAGCATCAGCCATCAAAAGAGCTCTAACACGAGCTAGCACTCGTGAGGAGTCGATCAGATCGGAAGCTTCGTGTGGATGATCTGCAGAGGCCAGACACACTGTGTGGCTACATCACAATGATCAGACTCTTTCGACGGTGATCAGATTGTGATAATCTACTACCCGCCCAAAGGTATTGTGTTCTGAACACATTACAGTAAAGTGTTTACTGTTCGAATTTGAATTTCAAATTTAAATGCATGCATGCTATATATCATATTTAGATCCTAGTGTAGGGTAAATTTATATTAATTAATTAGATTAATTAATATTTTTCCACTGTAAAATCATATTTTTAAAAAAATTTTAAAATTACCATTTTACCCCCTGCACTGAATTTCCCCAAAAGTTTCACCTCGTTCAGGAGATAGTCGAAAGATGCGATGTGATCATAGAGCAAGTTGACGCTAAGAGCAATATAGCGGACCCATTCACTAAGACCTTGTCAATGCAGCAGTTTAACCGCCACCTTGATAGCATGGGTATCAAGTATAAGGGCAATTGATTTTAGTGCAAGTGAGAGATTGAAAGAATTATGCTCTACAAGCTAATCGCATATGAAATGTGATAGGGTATTTATTATAATTTATCTTTCAAACTCATATAATTTACGTTAATATTATTAATAAAACTGATATTTTTGATTCATTATATGCTGCATCTTATTAATTTTAAGATTATAATGAACCCCATAGGTCTGGACAATAGTTTTAGGATCGTGATGAGATCACATTAGTGAGACTTAAATCTTTGATAGTCCTGATCTAAAATATTCTTAGTCGTTAGTACATTGAGTCAGAGATCAATGATACCGGTAAGACTGGCATATCTTATGTATGCTCAGAAATGAGGGTGGTTGATCTCTCAACCACTTGTGTGGTGACACTAATACAAAGATATGGATGCTCATTAGAGAATGAGTCCAGTAAATCGACCTGCGAGAGAATAATCAGATGGAGTCTTGTTTATATGTCAACTGATAATTCTCTAGTAGGAGTTGTGTAAATGATCCTTTGACCTGAGATCACCATGGTACTTGGTGTACATGGATCCATGTTGTGGTTCGCTACCTAACTTGATTTTCTGATCTTTGTGTGGGGTGTTCTAGATATGGTGAAGTGTGCATGGAGGTTGTGAGTGATCAATAAGAGATCAGTCACTCCTAATAAGGAGAGCGAACATCCTATGTGATCTCATAGAATGGTGATTTTGGAAGTTCTTGACCAAAATAGGATGATAATTAGAAAAGAGTTTTTAATATATCATCAACTGAATCATCATCTTCAGATCGAGATACATAAAGATAAATGATTGGGTTTGACATATTTTCATGCCCATAGCTCATTTGAGATGTTCTTTGACTGAAGGATTGAATTACATGAAAATTTGCCACTGAAGGATATTTTGATAATTTTTTATTAAAATTTTAAATCTTCTAGGTAGTTATGACATATTGCTAGACATCAATCTTGACTTGTGGGCTTGATAAAAATTGAAAGAATTTGATTCTAAAATAAATTTGGAAGAGTCCAAGTTGATTGGGACTCTTCGGATGACCTAATCTCATTGGATTAGGGTTATATCGAAAGTTCGAATCCACTGCTGGCTAGATTTGAAACCCAATGGATCACACACTTTGAGATTTAGTCTTGGTCTAATTTAATTAGAGTTTAATATAAATTCTATGGATTAATTTGATATGCTAACAGATTGTATTAATTCAAGTTTCCAAATTAGTTTGGTTCAAAGTATTTGAGCTAACCTAGACCAGTTGGCTTTGACCTAATGAGATTAGGTCAATTTAGATTGGATCTTTATCCAACTTAAATCAGTTTCAAGTGGAGAAGGACTCTTCCATATTCACCAAAAGCCACACAAAAATATTATTGCTGCGCACCTCAAATCAACATGAGAAATAAAGGGTCCTTCTTAAAGAAGGCTCTTTATTAAATGCGCTGCCGTAGATGATAAATTAGAAATCCTATGTTTTGATCACAAAAATTAATAAAATTTTTATGACACATAGAGAAGGAAGAGTTCTTCTGTTCTAAGTATTTGAATCATCAAAAAATTTACTTGATGAATTTATTTGGCATGTGGGAAGTTAGATCGCCAAAAGTTGGCGCCCCTTCATCCCATGTAACGTCTCCTGGTCCCCTATTTACAGGGGACACCCTAAATGGCTTCTAGTAGTTTAGATTATATCATATTATAGGTCTTGGTATGGTAGTTTAGATTAGATCTTATGCATGTAAATTAGGTTAAATTGCTTAATCTAATAGTTCTGTTGCATAAAATTTTAAAATTACATGCATAGTACTGCCATACTTTTTCTTCAAAAATCAAATTTTAGGTTATGAGACTTCTAGAGAGAATTTTCTTGGTGTGATCTTAGTGATGAAATCGAAGGCAATTGAGAATTGGTGCAATCAGTCTTCAAGTTCAAAGCCGACAGTGTTCTTGTGAAGAAAAGGCTGCAGCAGTGCACCGGTTGGAAAGGATCTTGACCAACTTTCATGTGGATCATCATTGGAAGACTTCTATTTTGGAGTCTCATGAAGATCACCTTCTTACCATACTACTCATTAAAGAAAGTATAAGTTTTTATCTCTTTGTATGCTTGATTTTATTTTGTTCAACATCTACAAGATGATTCTAGGGTTTGGATTTCGATTCGATAGTTTTAATTATTAAAGCTTTCGATATGCATCTTTAAAATTTTTTTAAAATTCATATTTTACTACGTGATCAAAACTCAATAGTGGTATCAAAGCCATCCTTATTAGATTCAATCAAATAAGTATAAAAGTTGTCATATAGAATTATTCTAATTCATATTTTGCCAAAAATGTTGTATCGATTTCTAGCATCAGTCTTAAAATTAAAAATTATTTTTGATTTTATTTGAACCATAGATTTAAATTTTAGTTATTAAAATTTTAAATTTATTATAATATGAAATTTATTGATTCATGGTTGTTTGATGCTTAAATCAATTTTTTGATTAAGGGTGTAATGCATGCCTAATTCGATTAGGATTTATTTTAATATTGACTAAACTTGTTATATGTTAAGTTATTTATGCACCCTTATATGATTATTATAATCATTTTTGACATATTAATATGGTTGATATTATAACTTGAAAGGCATGTTAAATTGCATAATTTGTATGTTATATTTTATATAGTAGTTAGGATGTGCTAAGACCAGTTCAAAGATCCTCTATAAAATTATATTAAATTGTAAAATTGGGATTCACTTGCAAATCAAATGTTGAATTCATTTAACCAATTATGTCTAGGTAAGTGTTAAAAATAATTTTCTAATTAGGTTTATATGCTGGCCTGGCCAACTTTGTTGATGTCTAAGAAAAGCTATGGGGAGCCTCCCACCTACTGATTTGATCAATTTGGTCTTATTGAGTTTCAGACTTAGATTATTTAGTGATGTAGACACTACAAAGGCCTTCCTTCATACTTGATCAATAGAGTATGTCAAGATCTTAGTGAGCTGGTTATGTTATCCACAAGACTTACTATAGAAATTGATATGATGTTGACTAAGTGCATATTGATGCTTATGGCTTATTTGAATAGTGTTGTCTTCTTGTGCTATCCACAAGGGCAGTATTATTTAAGTATGACCATAATGGGATTGAAGGATTAACATAACTAGAACACTATAGTTTGTTGTACTATCCATAAGGCTATGAGTGATCTAGAGGTAAGAGAGAAAAATATTGAGAATTGTATGAAGTATAATTGGTAAAGAGTTATTTACTCTTGAACTCATGAATGCTTATTGTGCTATCCATAAGATATTTATGAGGAATAGGAATCTCAATCCTACTTAGAAACATAATGATGTTTCTTATTTTCATACTTGAGAGCTATGAAATT